>NC_091950.1:300345465-300645465 GCF_031021105.1 Erythrolamprus reginae
ATGATAGCAGTATTCTAGTACTTGAGGGGCTGTCACAAAGAAAATTGGGTCAACTTATTTTCTGAAGCACCAGAAGACAAGACAGGAAACAATGCATCTAAGCAAGAGAGAAGCATCCTAGAATTAAGCAGAAAATTCCTAACAGTGAAGACAATTAACCAGGAGAACAATTTGCCTTCTGAAGTTGTGGGTGCTTCATCACTGGAGGCTTATAGGAAAAGACTGGACAGCTACCTGTCTGAAATAGGATAGGGCAGTGATGGCGAATCTATGGCACGGATGCCACAGGTGGCACATGGAGCTATATCTGCTGGCATGTGAGTGTTGCCCTAGCTCAGCTCCAATGTACAAGTGTGTGCCAGCCAGCTGATTTTTGGCTCACACAGAGGCTCTGGGAGGGCGTTTTTGGCTTCCGGAGAGCCTCTGGGGTGATGGGGGAGAGTGTTTTTACCCTCCCCCAGCTCTAGGGAAGCGTTTGGAGCCTGGGTAGGGCAAAACACGAGCCTACTGGGCGCACCAGAACCTAGCCATTTCCATCTCCAGAGGGCCTCCAGGGGGTGGTGAAAACTGTTTTCACCCTCCCCAGGCATTGAATTATGGGTGTGGGCATTCACACATGCATGATAGCACATGTGCACACTCTTTCGACACCTGAAGAAAAAAAGGTTTGCCATCACTGGTATAGGGACTAGAAGACCTCCAAAGTACCTTCCAGTTTAATTCTGATTAATTATTACCTCAGAATACAAGCGGGGCCATCTACAGGTTTGAGGCTTATTCTATATTGATTGGTGCTTGACTAGCTAAAATATTTTTATTTTATTAGATTTGAGTATCACTTGTCTATTCAGGTGGCACACAGTATCCATGTATTGTATTTTAGATAAGTAATACTGCATTAAATCCACCATTTTGAAATGGGGAAGGGAGGAGCTGAATTAAGACTCACTCAGGGGTGGGTTCCATTTATCTTCACCATTGGTTTACATCGCGATGTTTTGTGCACGCATGCTCGCGCCACTCGTGTGCATGTGTGTCTCCCCAGTGTGATTTTACATAGCTCAAATCCATAGCTTAAATCAGTCTGAAACTCAGCTGACCAGCTGGTCAGCTATGCTTTGGGCAAAGGAATAAAGGTCAGTATAGATCCTGGGGGGAGGTCCGAGGGTGCTTTTACATGCAGCAAAACAGGAAAATCCTTTAAAACAGTAAAAAAAATTGCTAAAAAAACTACAAAAAAGATGCTGGCTCTCACGGACTGGCACAAGTTGATCTACTTCAGTGATGTCACCAATGGTTTGCTACCGGTTCGGGTGATCTGGTCCAAACTGGGAGAAACCCACTCCTGGACTCACTGAATAAGAATGGTGGGAGGCCGCCCCGAGTCTACGGAGAGGGGCGGCATACAAATCTAATAAATAATAATAATAATGGAAAAGCACTCCCACATAATGATAAGAAACAAAAACAGTCAAGGAAAATATCACTGCCCTCCACGTGGGTCTCTATTTTCTTTCAAGACTTTGGGTCCAATAAAAAGTAATTAACTTCTCCATTGTTAATGCTACAGGTCTATGCTAAGTTTAAATTAAAATTCAAATAAGTTGTTTCAAATGATGCTGCAATATAATAAAATTAAAAATACATAAATTAATTGTAATTCCAATTTCACTGTTTGAAATTAAAAGTACTGATAATTTATGTATGTTTAATTTTATTTATTACATTACAGCGTCATTGGAAACATTTTAATTTTGATTTAAACTAAGCATAGGGTCAATTTATTTATTTTGTATCAATATAAAATTATCTAAAATATATTTATGCCCCTAAAATTAAAAATAAGAACATTTAATAAATACAATTAAAAAACACCAAAACAAATAATGTAAAGAACTGGTTTAGCAACCCTGGCCAGGGAACAGGTGTATTTTATAAGTATCTTCAAATTTCCATTGATGTCATAAATGTTTCCTGTTCAGAGCCAGAACAAATGGGGAGAAAATGAAACCTAGGAGGAGGGATGAAATCATTTTGAACTCTAATATATATTTAAGGTTACAGAGTTTTGAAAATGCAAGAAAATTATTTTCCAGTGTAACATTTAGGCAATCCTACTGTTTATTCTGCCTAACTCGAGTAGCTATAGCAATAAACAGCAAGTATGACCATTCATCTCTTGCAGCCAGAAAATACATCCAGTATCTCCAATATCATGCCTATAATTCTTAAACACTAGCAGGAAACTGAGCAGCAGAAGGCTGGGGCTGATTTTGCTATTTATTAGTAGCAAGCATGGTTGGGCAGCTGCTTGCATTCCATCTGTGAGAAATGCTGACTATAACACCACCACAATTCAGCTGTAAACCTGTTCTGCAGTACATCTTGCTGCCTAATGAAGTGCATAAATGTCTCTCAGCCCACCTTGAAATGAAGGGGGGGGGGGGGGAAGAACACACCTTTGGGACTGCAACCAGAAATGTAGATACAATGGAAAAATCAGATCTCTTTGCTCCTTTAGACCTGAAAAGAAATTTCTCCCTTTCTGCTTGAGGAACCAGAGTTTTAATTTTGCCATTATTATTATTATTATTATTATTATTATTATTATTATTATTATTATTTAGATTTGTACGCCGCCCCTTTCCGAAGACTCGGGGCGGCTCACAACATTCTTGGTAGCACGCATCCCCCACTATACTTTTCAGTATATTTAGGGCTTTCATTAAGGAGGGAAGTTTGTTTTCATGTTATCTTTGATTTATAATGAATGGGGGCAAAGAACTCATTAAGATATGCTGTTAAGATATGCTGTTTTTTCAAATTCTATTGCATGACAGTAGTTTATATTTGTGATTGATTCCCTCTCAAAATAGATTTACTTCTGTAAGTCATTTTAAGGGCCTGGGAGATGAGGTAAGGACTTTTTGGTTCCTGATATCTCACAAAGTTTTTTTGAAATGAGGGGCTCTTCCTCATGGTTGTTTGAAAGTGTGAGCCACCAATCTTTGAGCATAAGAGTTTCTGCCTTTATCTAGCTTAGGCAAATTGCTAGGAAATGTCCTTAATTTGTGATGCACAGTATAGGAGTTGCTGGATTCTTCTGACTTTGTTTTCCTTCTCTTCCACCAAACATCACCAGCTACCAGGAGAACTTTTCCTAATTCAGTCAAGGGCTGGAGAGGATATGAGTACTGACAGATCACTAAACAGGTAGATGGCTAAGGAGGGTGCAGAGTAACCCTTGAATTACCAAGGATGCACAGAGGACACCTGGAGGTGGCACATAGATCAAAAGATCTATGAAAGGAAAGATCAAAAGCAACATGAGAAAATATTATTTTACTGAAAGAGTAGTAGATCCTTGAAACAAACTTCCAGCAGACGTGGTTGGTAAATCCACAGTAACTGAATTTAAACATGCCTGGGATAAACATATATCCATCCTAAGATAAAAATACAGGAAATAGTATAAGGGCAGGCTAGATGGACCATGAGGTCTTTTTCTGCCGACGGTCTTCTATGTTTCTATATCCAGCTGTTTGTCAAGAGATACCAGTAGTAATTCAGATGATTAGATACATTAAGTGTGTAAATATTATTTACTTTGGCAAATAGCTTAGTCAAGAACAATCCTAGTCATGCACAATTGCGTCAGCCAAACTCACAATACATATATAATATTATAAGCCTCTCTCAATACATTGAGAGAGAGTAATCAGAGAGAGAGGGAGAGGGAGGGAGGGAGAGAGAGAGGCTTCTGGCTCCACTTATGGCTAACTGCAACACTAACTCTTAAAGCTATAGTGTTATAATTCATTCAAACATACATTGATAATTTGTTTGTATACTGCCAAACCCAACCAGTTATGTATATAGTACCAACATAGATACAGGTGTCTGTCAAAATCTTCTCTAGGCTTTTCATATATACCGGCTGATCTTCAGGTTGGGAGAATAATATTAGGCTAGAGAGGATCTTAGACCTGTGATTAAAGAGCCATTTCTTTCTTCTGCCATCTCTTACAACTGAGAGATGCTAGCTGGGGGTTGTATTGTGTTTTGTAGGCACGTATAAAGGAAACCAGATGAGGGCTGCATTGTATTTTTGTGGGTACCGTACTTTTCACTCTATAAGACGCACCTGCTGATGAGACGCACCTAGATTTTAGAGGTTCGGGGGGGGGGGCTGGGAAGCCCCCCAGGCCGGCTGCGATCTTTTAAAACAGCCGCGCCGCTTCCCAGCTGTCTCCTGAAGCCAAACGCCAAAGGCGAACTTCCGCGCTTCAGGAGTCAGCTGAGAAGCGGCACGGCTGTTTTAAAAGATCGCAGCCGGCCTGGGGGGCTTTCCAGCACCCCCACGAACCCGGGTTGGGGGTTCGGGGGGGTGCTGGAAAGCCCCCCAGGCCGGCTGTGATCTTTTAAAACAGCCGCGCCGCTTCTCAGCTGACTCCTGAAGCGCGGAAGTTCGCTTTTGGCTTCAAGAGTCAGCTGGGAAGCGGCGCAGCTGTTTTAAAAGATCACAGCCGGCCTGGGGGGCTTTCCAGCACCCCCCGAACCCCCAACTCGGAACCGCGTTCAGACGATTCCCCCCCTGTCCCCGTCCTCGTGCCTACCGCGCACCGCTCGCCTTCCCGGGCAGCCCGACACGCCGGATCGCTCACTCCCTCGCGCGTCCTGCCTGCCGCCAAGCCCCGCCCGCCGCCAGGCTCCTTCCATCCACTCGGCCCGGGCGGCCGCTTTCCCGGGACGCAGGCGGAGCTGCTGCTCCAGTTCGCTGCCAGTACTGTAGTATCCAGCTTGCACGCATTAATCGCTTTTCCATTGTTTCCTATGGGAAACAATGTTTCGACATACGAGCTTTTCGACTCACGAGCCTCCTTCCAGCACCAATTAAATTCGTACGTCGAGGTTCTACTGTATATCGCCGCCCCCCTCTGCTCCAGCGCCTCCCCCCCCTCCCTGCCTGCATCTTCACTCCATAAGACGGGGCTGATTTTTCATCCTACTTTGGGAGGAAAAAAACTGCGTCTTATGGAGCGAAAAATACGGTAATCAATAGCTGGTCTCCATTTGGATATGGTTTAGTACTATTTTGGAAGCTGTTTAAAACATCCCAAACAAGATATAAACAACTATGAGGTAGAGAGTAATTCTGCTATGAAAGAAGAGAGAGGGTTTTTCTGCTATTGCCCTCACCATTAGTCAGCGATGTTAAGTTAGTCTAGGTACCAATGTTATGGTATCTGAGAGATCTCGCAAGTATAGGGGAAAGACTTGTTGGAGAAAACCCAGACTCTTCCATTGACCAAAGTCGAATGGACCTGGTAGATAGTAGGGATAGCACAGGTGATGGCATGTCCCCAAAAGCCTAAATTGACTAATAGATGCTACATTGATCTTCATGAGTTTGTTTGTTTAAATTTTTATTGCCACCTATTCACCCATGGCGACTCAAGGCGGCTTACAGAATAAATTTTCACTGGAAACAGTGAAAGGCCAAACTGTGGTGTCTCTGCCAGCAAAAACGGAGCTCTGTTTTTGCCAGCAGAGGGTTGCAGGATAGCCATGCAGCCGGAAACAGAGCTTGGCAACCTATTTTCATTGGCCATCACAGGCGGCTCAGTGATGGGCCATCACAGGCGGCTCAGACACAAAAGATGTTAAGCTGGCTACATCCACCTTGCCTGCCCCCCGCCCCTGAAGTCAAACACAACCTTAATGCAGCCCTCAATAAAATTGAGTTTGACACCCCTGAACTAGAGGGGTTTGCATCCAAAACAAAACTATTAGTATCTTAATATCTACTTAAAGTGGAGATACTGCTTAATCGCTGGAATAGTTTAGGGCAGGTTTAAGCTTCTTCAAATAAGAATTTGAAGCAGATATCCAAGCTCAGAGAGCGTTTATCATGAGGATTCAAATATATTTGCCTTTTGTCTTTCAGAGCACAGAGCATTAGCTACTTGGCTATGATTCTAATTTGGGAAATTGGTCTCAGATCATTATTTCAGATCATTTGCCATATTTGTAGTCAATTGCTTTTAATTAAGTTGAAGAGCAACAGTATTATATATTAGCAAATGGTAATCCAATTTCAGTGTTGGCAAACCTCTATGTTTCCGTATTTGTTATTCAGTAGAGGAATGAATGAACCATCAGTTCTATATCACAGTGGTAAACACTGAGACTCACACACTTGGAAAATAATTTGGAATGTGTGCATTGGACCTTGTGTACTTAATTGTGAGTACACACTTCTTTTCATTTATTTTTGAAAAGTTTGTTACGAGACTGAAAAAAAGAAGATGCCACTGCTTTATGAGTTGCATTAACTTTAGTAAGTGAATTCATGAAAACGAATGTATATTTTTTCAGTTGCTGCAATTGGAGTGCTATAACAGTAGTGGGGAGCTTTTGTGCTCTTTGTAATTATCTTCTAAGTCTTTAAAAGTCCATTTGAATCCCTACAACAATGTAGTCTATCAATAGTGAGACTAATGGAAAGCCAAGCAGTTTACCATAAACCTAATCTACCATTTCCTAATTCTCTGGACCTGAGCTTTAACTTAGCCTCCATCCTATAGTCAAATCCTCAGAAATATCTACAAATGAAAACAAACCATGTTCCATTTCTCCACAAATTCAGGTAAATTCCCCAAAGAAGATCAACAATGCAAGATCTTTTTTTTTCTCAGCAACCATTACCAATTGAGTCTGTCATCTACACCTGTATAACTGTTTGGTTTGATTCTGCAACCCAACAGGACAGACACAGACTTCAGAAAATAATCAGAAATGCAGAAAAAACAATTACTGCCAACCTGCCTTTCATTGAGGACCTGTATACTGCACCAGTTAGAAAGAGGGAGGTAAAAATATTTACTGACCCCTCACATCCTGGACATAAATTGTTTCAACTCCTACCCTCAAAATGACACTATAGAACACTGCACACCAATACAAGAACAAGGACTCAAGAACAGTTGTTTCCGTAACACTGTCACTCTGCTAAACAAATAATTTCCTCACCACTGTCAAACTATTCACTAAGACTGCATTACTATTACTATAAGTCTTCATCATTCCTATCACCCATATCCTCCCCTTATGACTTTATAACTAACCTGTTGCTTGTACCCTTACACTTTATATTAATATTGATTGTTTCCTGTTCATTATGTGTTGTACCTCATGATTCTTGACAAATATATCTTTTCTTTTATGTACACTGAGAGCATATGTACCAAAGACAAATTCCTTGTGTGTCCAATCACACTTGACCAATAAAGATTTTTCTCCTCTCCTCTCCTCTTCCCTTCCATTCTATTATTTCCAAGTTTGATAAACTGCTATTGCCTCATTGCCTCATATTCAGAACTCAAATACTTTCTTCTTGTTCTGTTTTCCTACATTCCATTTTTACTAAATTGAAAAGCAAATATTAGCTGGGGTGGATTTATGTCCTGTCTTGCTCTGATAATTTTTGACTCTTTGAATTACCACAATTCAAGGGCTTATGGAAATAAACAGAAGACTCATGTTGATTTTCATTGTGGGTGTCACCCCCCCCCCCCCAATTATTTTTCTTCATAGCATGAAGACTGAGATTCATCTGACTGCTTCCAGCAGCTGCAGTACCGTAGTTTTATGTTTCTGGTCGCCATAGTAGCTGATATTAAGCTGGTTTTACTCCAGCAGAATTAATTGGTGGAATGCTGATCACAGTGGCAAAATTTCAGTTGATTAATGCTGACTTGATTCCTGACATCTTCAACATTTTCAGCTTTGATTATTGTACATCATATGCAGTACAGCCTTACAGTCCTCAATTTATAATAGTTCCTTTAGTGACTGTTGAAAGTTACAATGGTACTGAAAAAAGTGGCTTATGACTGTTTCTCACACTTATGGCTATTGTAGCATCTCCGTGGTCATGTGATCAAAACTCAGAATGGATGCTTGGCAACTGACTCATATTTATGATCGTTGTAGTGTCCTGGGGTCATGTGACCCCTTTTGTGAACTTCTGACAAGCAAAGTCAAAGGGGAAACCATGTTCCCTTAACAACAGTGTCACTAACTTAACAATTGCAGTGATTCACTTAATAACTCCAGCAAGAAATGGGGTAAAACTCACTTAACAAATGTCTCTCTTAGCAACCGAAATTTTGGGCTCATTTGTGGTCATAAGTCAAGGAATACCTGTAAATTATCTATAAAGGTCAATGTCAAATTCCTCTAATATCGGATTTTGTCCTATATATGATCAGACCATTCTTTAAAAAAAAAATACACTGGCCCTACCTTTTCTGTGTTAAATCATAATAATCCCTCTTGCTACCCCCCCCCCCCAAAAAGAGGCATTATTGGAGCACAGAGCTCCAAGACATTTCTGAAGTGAACTGTACAAGCTTGCCTAAAATGAATATCAATGTGATTTTTAAAAAAAGTTAAGAATAAAAAGAATTCCAACTCAGAGAAAATATATTTAATGTGATCATGAGAAATGTGTGTTGGTTTGGCCAAAGTCTATAGATCCTTCATCCCCATGCAAAATCTTAATTCCAGAGCAAGAAACTCGTATTTTATAGAGTCTTCGGAAATGTTTAGCATCTGTTTCTTATAAACGGTACATTAAATGTACAGTGAAATTATGCAGTTGTCTCTTTTCCCCTTCCACTCAGATGAGCTCATTTCCCGTTCTCAATATTTCATTCCCTTGAAATGGGAGGGGGTGGTGGGAAAATTAACCATGTATTTCATGTGTGCTGATGCACATTTCAGTGTCTCAGCTCCAGGCATACTATAACGTTTTCTCATATCAGAAAGACCTGGCTTTTAAATGGTGATCTTTAGCAATTATGTTTGAAATTATTCCACTCTGCTTAGGAATGGAAGGCTTTAGAAGAGGAACCATCTTCAGTGACTACTGAAGTAGACTACAACCTACTACTCTACAAATTGGAAAAAAGTGGGATAGACTACAACACATGTGGATAGATTAACAGTTGGCTGACCAACAGCACCCAACGAATAGTCCTCAACAGTTCCAAATCCACATTGAAGGAGTAGGAGGTGGGGTACCTCAGGTTTCAGTCCTGGGCCCAGTGCTCTTCAACATATTCATCAATGACCTAGATGAAGGAATAGAGGGGGAACTAATCAAATTTGCAGATGACACCAAGCTGGCGGGGGTAGCCAATACCCCAGAGGATAAGCTCAAAACATAGAAAGATCTAGATAGATTAGTGTTCTGTCGGGCTCTCTGGTACACTCCTCCCAAAAATTCACAGGTACAAATTTCAGACACACACATGTTTGAAAATTCAAAACAATGTTCTTTATAATGAAAATTCACTTAAACTAAGCCCTCTTTTGGTATAGCAAAGAGCACTGGTCTCCAAACAAACTGGTAATTTGTACAAGTCCCTTATCAGTTCTGTGATACTTAGCTTGCAGCTGTGAGGCAATTCACAGTCCTTCTTCTTTCACAAAGTGAAACACACTTTGCTCTGGTTTAGTTTCAAAGCGGGGAAAAATCAGCACACCAAAGGTCAAAGTCAGTAAAGCAGTCATGAAACACAATGATCAGATAATCCTCCACAATGGCCAAACCCACAGGCTGCTATTTATAGCAGCCTCACTAATTACCACAGTCCCACCCAACCACAGGTGGCCTCATTTTCTTTGATAATAATCTCTCAGTTGTTGTTGCCTATGCCTCCGCATGCGTGGCTGTATCATTAACTCTTGTTCTGAATCTAAGGAGGAGCTAGATAATTGATCTCCTTCTGTCTGCCCCACTCTCCTCCTCCCTGTCACTCATGTCTTCTTGGTCAGAGGAGCCTTCATCAGCAGATTCCACCGCAGCATGTGGATGCAGCAGGCCTGCAGCATGTGGATGTCTCCCCCACATCCACAGTCCTCGGGGCAGGAGCAGGGTCAGAGCTAACCACAACAGATTAGTACTGTGGGCTCAAACGAACAAAAGGTTGAAAAAGCAAAATCTTACACCTAGGTAAGAAAAACCTAAGACACACATACTAATTGGGAGAAACCACACTTAACAGCATAGACTGTGAGAGAGATCTTGGAGTTTTGGTGGCTAACCAACTAAATATGTGCATCAGCGGCTAAAAAAGCCAACACAATCTTAGGCTGTATCAACAGGGGGAAACACTCCAAGACTAAGGAGGTAATAATACCACTCTATAATGCCCTAGTCAGACCACACCTAGAGTACTGCATTCAATTTTGGTCACCCCACTACAAAAAGGACATTGAAACTCTAAAGAAAGTACAGAAGAGCAACTAAAATGATAAAGGGACTGGAAACCAAGACATACATACAAAGACATGCTGGAACTGGGCATGGATAGTTTAGCAAAGGGGGGGGGGCAGAGGGGACATGATAGCAGTATACAGATATTTGAGGGATTGTCGCAGAGAGGAGGGGGGTCACACTATTTTCCAGGGCACCAGAGGGCCAGACCAGGAGCAACGAATGGAAACTGAGCAAGGAGAGATTCAACCTAGAAATAAGGAAGAATTTTCTGATGATGAGAGCGATCAACCAGTGGAACAGCCTGCCAGCAGAGGTTGTGAATGCCCCATCACTTGACACATTCAAAAGAAAATTGGACTGCCATCTGGTTGGGGTGATGTAGGGTTTCCTGCTTGAGCAGGGGGTTGGACTTGATGACCTGTAAGGTCCTTTCCAACTCAAACAAACAAACAAACAAACAAACAAACAAACAAACAAACAAACAAACAAACAAGCTTTCAGAAATCAAAAGAGTTTGGATATTTAAAACTTTATAAAGTCATTTGATTACAAAGTTTTAGTCAAATAAAAGGCAATCCCCATAAAAGTAACAACACATTTCCCAACATACCCTATAATTATCATATAATAACAAATTGACCATATTGAAGTTTAATCCTGTGATCGGCTTTGTAACTTTGATAGTTCAGATTTCCTCCTTCGTGTTTTTCAGTGAAGAAGACACATGGAGCTGAATAAAGCAGGGAACTAACAAGCATTGGGAAAAGCCATCCTACAGATTTTTTCATCTGCCTTCTTTGACTGTGTTATTGTTAGTATTGTTTCATGGAGCAGGCACTGCAAAAGAGGTTTCTGGGCCATACCAGGTGACAATTTTTCATGGAAGGAATCTGAAGCATTTCTACTTTGTCAGATCTCATTGGCTGAGCAGAGAAATTGGAGGTAGATAGTTGCACCTGGCCTGAACCAGCACCTTGAATTCTATTTAAAAACTTATGCAGCTCGTGCTTGACCACATTATTACTTGCACTACCACTGCATTTGGGAGCTATTGCAGCTTCCAGGTGGTTTTTAAAGGGCGTCTTGTTTAGAGTGCATTGCAATGCACGTCTAATGGGATGTGCCCAAGGGCATAAATGATTATGATCAAGGCCTTGTGATTTAGGAATGGGTATAATTTGATGCATAATGTACAAAGGTGTTCCTGGCCACAGCTGCCACTCTGCTAGATAGTTGTAACAATTTAAGAAGACCCCAAATTGCAAGTCATTTCTGTCTGGGTGAGTATAATTCCATTCCAATAGAATCAGTTTTCCTTGCTTAGGTTGAACTGAACTTGTCACCAGTGCACCTGTACTAGTGGATGACATCACTCAGCAATTTCATGTAGATATTACAGGAGACAGGAAAGACTAGAGCGCTAAAGGACTTCTCAAAGAAGGGCTCTTGGGCTGCTCTCCTTCCCAATGCAGATGACCACAGAGAGAACCTTGAAGAAAATGTATAATGGCTGTTAATAAAACCTAGACTGGAAAAACAAGACTGTATGACAAAGAAACTTAGACTGCACCATCTTGACTCTTTTTGATGTAAGAGGGCAGGAAGGGTAAATGTTTTCAGGCAGGATTCTATGATTACAATCTATTTTGATAGATTTCTAAATATTTCTTGTGTTTGTTTTCTGACCTATCTTGAAGAACTACTATGCCCTAACAGCAACTGGAAAATGCTCTGAGGAAGGACAGAACCCAATGCCATGCCTTCCATTCCTAAACTTTAAAGCTGAACCTGAAGAATGCTGTGATTTTTAATAATCTCTCAGATATAAGGATGTCTCATCTTGAGAGATCAAGGATAGCTAGAATGGATGCACTATGTCTAGTTCACTCTTTGTTGTCATAAATAAGAACTTTGCTAGGTGCTTCTTCAGAGCTAAAGGGTGATTGGAAATCTGATTTAAGCAATATTTCCTTTTGATGGTCATGTTCACACAATACACCTATCCAAACTATATAGAGATATAAGTCAATACACTCTGTGCACTAGTCCATGAATTCAAATCCTTTTCTTAAGCTGTCAGAATGGTACAAATTTTACATTATGTTATGCCTCTCATTTTACAAGGTTCTACATGATTTCCACATGAATTCTCTATTTTAACACTCTGTGTCATGGTAGGAGACATCCATCAAATTCTCAGGGAAAACAGCATGTATTGACTTTTCACTAGATGCCCAAGGCAATAATTCTAAACCAGATTGATGACAATAGAGTAAGTCAAGCCCTAATAGAGCTTTTTGCTGGTGAGAGTGAATCACTAGAGATCCTGACAGATGCAGTGATACATTTTGGTTAAAGATGATGGGAAAATAATGAACTGTAGATGACATGGATCTTTTCACATTGGTTCTCTTCCATCTCCAAAGAAATGGCCAGTTGAAAAAGTTAGTGGAACTTTGGGTGCTGCAACAGAGTAGTTGGGAATTGATATTGCCAGAGCTCTTGTTTGATATGGGGTTGGGCATTCGTGATTTGGTATTCTTGAGCCTAAATACTTCTATGCAAATGTTATAGCTAAGTTAAAGCAGCGGTGGGCTACGAGGCAGAATGCTAAATTACGCTCGCAGCGGCGGCTCATGAGTGCTTCTGGGGCCAGCGCGATTTTGCTTCTGCACCAGTGGAGGTAGCAAAATAGCGCTTGGAGCTGCAGGTGTGCCCGTGTTTTGGTGAGGTTTTTTTTGCTTCTGCACAAAAAGGTGCAGAGGCAAAATCACGCTGGTCCCGCAAGAACTCGCCGTGGCGGCGAGCACAATTTAGCGTTCCAGCTCGTAGCCCCCCGCTGAGTTAAAGTTATAAATGTGACTGGGAAATCTCACCATGAACATTAAATCAACACTGCTTCTGCCTCTTTGGTGTTGTTATAAGAATGTCTATGTAGAATAGTAAAAAATTATATACAAATATTTATAAAAAACTATTTTAGGCTATTTAAAGAGCTCATGAGAACAGCCACTTTTTAAAGCCAGTGATTATTTTTGCTTATTTATTTGATATGTGATATTGTGGAATAGGAGTGAATATATTTCTTTTCATTTACATTTCTGTCCTATGGCTTATACATTTGTACATGCTCCTGCACAGGACCTGTCATATGGTTAGAAATAAATATCCGACTCTCTTTACTCAAATTAATTTTTTCTAGGATTGTAAATATTCTAGAAGCATTTTTGTGGATTGCAAATGAAAATGTCTCACCCAAGATGCATGAATGATTTTGCAATACATTGTATACAGGCTTCATTATAGATATGGAATGCTATGCTATGCTATGGTCATGATAAAAAATTGATGTCACTTGGTACAGAACACTACTTCAAAACAGTACTGTGCATATTCAACACTACTGCTACTTGTAAGGAATTATGGAAACTTTCAGCATATATTGAAATACTTCTGGATATGGTATGAAATACTCAACATCCACTGCAATTATAATTGTTTCTCCTAGCACAGTAGCTATTTTATGCAATATGTGTAGCTGCTTTATCAAGAGAAATATAGTTATACATGATATTTATATATTTTTTAATTTAGAAGGCAAAAGGAAGTTCTTAAACAACAAATCTTGATGGTTAGTTCATTAGGACTGGACACTGCAAGATGGTTAATAGGAAACATAGTTAATAATTCCATGAATGAGTCAAACCGGAATTTATGGGCTAGCACCATAAATATCTAGCCTAAAATAAGTTTCTCCTGTATTTACTGAGCATAATTGAATTATGACCATTATTGTTTTGAATTAGATCCAAATGGGCCAATTTGTAATGCATTTTCTGGAGGGTATTACCTTTGAGTAATACGGATCATATTACCATTTTTCAATTTTCCTTCTTTAAACAATCAATGTGTGATACTTTGACCTGTACTATCCTATTCCATCAAGATAGTTATTCAAATGGTAAATAGAATTCAAGTTTTATATACTACCCCCCCTTCTCATGTAATTTTATTTATAAGGGGCACAACTGATAAAGACAAAGTTACATTCTAAACGTTCTATCAAAGTTCTTTAGACAGATAGATTTAACTACACGATAATTTATGTTTTGCCGTTAGATAATTTCTGTTTTGTTAAATTAAGAAATCACATGGGGACATTAAAGAAATGTTAAAAAAAATTAGTACAAACTATTCTTTATGTAGTCTTTGTGTAAAGTTTGCTTTACTTGAAAGAACATAGTTCATGTTGCCAGGTTTGTTACTATCTTTTCCAACCTTCAATATAATATAAGAAAAATAATGCAATCCTGACTTCAGCATTGATGCATTGACCAAGAACTGCCAGAAGTAAATGCTGGATTTAAAAGAGGCAGAGGCAGAGGCAGAGGCAGAGGCAGAGGCAGAGGCAGAGGCAGAGGCAGAGGCAGAGGCAGAGGCAGAGGCAGAGGCAGAGGCAGAGGCAGAGGCAGAGGCAGAGGCAGAGGCAGAGGCAGAGGCAGAGGCAGAGGCAGAGGCAGAGGCAGAAAATATTACATTAACATCCAGTAAATGGAAAAGAGAAGATAATTCTCAAAAGACACCCATTTTTAGTTTATTGAACCCATTAAGGCCAAAGAAAATTGTGCTAGATATACCAGCCACCTCATGTGCCTATTGAAGGATTTGTGGGATGATCAAAAAGAAACTATACCGTTACCCCTTTTATTTAAGTTACATGTCGAATTATAGGAAATGCTGGTCTAGAAATAAAAAATAGAAATTGGAATTAAAATTACCGGTTGAAGCAATAAAACCTCAGATATTTTGATGACATCAGTTTTCCCAGTCATAACATAAGCTTGTGAATGCTGAAGCCCCATAAATGCTGAATGAAAAAACCCATGATTTTAGATTATTGTGCTGGAAAAAGGAATTCTGGGAGTTGAAGTCCACTTGAATAATTTACTAGAAGGTAAACTAAAGCCAGACTGCTCCCTGAAAGCCTTAATAGTAAAACTAATAGTAAAACTAATAGTAAAATTAATAGTAAAACTAATAGTGAAGTTAAAGTTTAAGTATTTTGCATATATTGTGTAATGTGGGGAAAAGAGTAATTGGAAATAAGGCTGATATTTGGAAAAATCAAACATCATTGAAAAAGAACTAGCAGAAAACAAATTGGCTAGGTACTATTGCTGATGACATAAGCATGAATGTGTTGGAAATACTTCAAGAAGCAGTTGCTGAGAGAGAATCCCTGTAAGCCAAGATTCATTGGATCATGAAGAATTATACAGCTATCTATTAGCATATGTTTTGATTTTTTGGGAGTGGAGATCTACTTTTCCATTTTTCCTAAAGTATTTTTTTCCTTTTCCTGAAAGGCAGGAAATTTTTCCAGCTGGACACACTAGCATGTGCCAGAAAGTTCAGCCTGAATTGAGTTTATCCTAATTATGTTTTACTTGGAAACCCTTGGAAATGAGATCACCCAGAGAGTACATTGATATGTTGAGATGTTAATGTAACTTCCCTCCCACTTTTTAACAAAGATTCAAGTAATGGAATTCTTAGTTCAGGAACTATGAATACAACTTTGATAATTTAATAATACCTAGATAATTTAAATGGGGTCTGAAATGATAGAAGGTGTTGAAGCTACAGGAACTTTGGGGGCAAGTGATCATGCAATATTGGAATTCAACATTATGCAAACACAAAAAGTAAAGCCAAACTAGAGTCTTAGACTTTAAGAGAGGTAATTTTTTTTAAAAAGATAGAACTTGGGAAAGATTCCATGAATAAGAATCCTCAAGGGAAAAACAACTCAAGAAGCTTGGGGAATTTTGAAAAGTGAGATTATAAAAGCCCAGACTAACACAATAGCAATGAAGAAGAAGAAAAAAAAATAGGTCCCAAAAGAAACCAGCATGGCTGCATAAAGAATTGTCTGACAAATTGAAAGACAAAAAGGACAAGTATAAAAAATGGAAAGAAGGGGAAATAACTAAGGAAGAATACCAGCAAATAGCCCAAGCCTGTAAAGATGAAGTGAGGAAAGCTAAGGCTCACAATGAACAAAAGCTTGTGACAAAAATAAAAAGTATCAAAAAAAGCTTCTTCTGACATATTAAAAAAAAAGAAAAAAGTCAAGGAAACAATTGGTCCATTGCAGGGAAAAAGTGACAAGAAGTGATGAGCAATAGGGAGAAAGCAGAGCTGCTTAACATGTTTTTTGCATTTGTCTTTACACAAAGGGAAAAAACAGTCCAACCTATCAGCATCACAAAAAACATATTAGGAACACAAGTTAAAATAGGAAAGAAAATGGTAAGGAAACACCTGTCTACCCTAGATGAATTCAAATCACTAGGACTAGATGGATTACACCCCAAGGTTCTGAAGGAACTGGCAGACGAGATCTCAGAATCACTGAACTATATTTTCAAAGATCCTGGAGCACCGGGGAAGTGCCAGAGGACTGGAAAAGATGGTAACTGATGTAGTTACCATCTTCAAAAAGGGAAAAATGGATCTAGGAAACTACATACCTATTAGCCTGACCTCAATACCAGGAAAGATTTTCAAAATAATAATCAATCAATGAATCCAGCAATGAATACCTAGAAGCAAACAAAGTAATAACCAAAAGCCAAGATAGGTTTGTCAAAAACAGATCATGCTAGATTAATCTTATTGCATTATTTGACAAAGTGACAAAATTAGTGTGATGGACAGAGGAATGCTGTCGATGTGATTTACTTGGGCTTCAGTAAGGCATTTGACAAAGTAGACCATAACCAGCTACTAGATAAAGTAGAAAAATATGGGATGGAAAAGCAACACCACCAGATGGATTCAAAACTGGCTAACCAACCACATTCAACGTGTAGTGCTCAATATTTCCTTATTTGTTAGATTTATGGTGTATGTGTATCTGATGATTTTAAATATATATATATATATCAGTGAGATAGGGATAGTATTGTGTTAAATGGTCCTTAGAAGATGCTTGGCAGACTTTTGATCTAAAGAATACAATAGACGACAAGAAGTTAAATTTGGGAACTGCTGTACAGCTTTTTGATTTTCAGCAAAACACTGAAAAATGTTTCAATATGGGAAAATTTATGGGCACATTTTGATTTAGACAAAATTTATACTGAAATGAATATGTAGTTTTGAGTAATGAAATGTTCAATAGGAATGATATTCAATTGCTGAATATAATAAGAATGACTATATACACCCCTCTCCGAGTCTTCAGATAGGGGCGGTATACAAATCTAATAAATAGTAATAATAATAATAATAATAATAATAATAATAATAATAATAATAATAAAAAATAATAAAAATAATAATAAAAATAACAACAACAACAATAATAATAACAACAACAACAACAACAATAATAATTTTGGTATAATTATTTGGCATATAAGATAAATAAATAAATAATCAAACAAATAATATGCATTAGAATAAGTGGAAAGCTCAGCAAATGGTTCAACATTGAGCAGAGAGTAAGGTAACAATGTTTAATGTCCCCTGGTTATTCTAAAATATCCATGGATTAAAAAATAAGATGCTTGTGGAAACATCACATATATGTTAATGATGCACATGTGTATGTGTGCATTTTAACATGCAGATGGCAGCTTACAGCTGTCTTAGAATATAAATGAAATTTAGATATTTCTATATTCTTTCAAAAAGAGATAGGCAGTATTATGCTAAGTGGAATATGCAGCTAAAAACTGATGTTATCAAAGACCACAATAATTGAATTTGACAGGGAAATGGGAATTTATATATAAATCTCCCCCCCCCATAGAGCAACAATTTGAATGTATGTATTTTGATTAAATGTATGTTACAGATAAAAAACAAAAGGAGGAGTATCAGGATGTACAGATGAATAGTGGGTAGTGTATGATCGATTGCAGATACTACTTTCCTTTCCTTCCAATTTGAGAAATGCTGTTTTTACATCAGTTGAATTATTTTATTGTTGCATTTTATTGTTTGTATAACATCTCAAGATGTGTTTGCCTAGAAAGCAACATACAAATACATTTGTTAAATAAATAAAAGGAAATATTGGATGAGAAGGGAAACGAGAGCATGTGTTTGTGATACATAGCATAGCCGCAATGCAGTGCAATTCCCCTTTGGCTTATCACACTCCTGGTCAGACTTTTCTTGAAAGGAAAAAAAGCACAATCCTTTCTGCAGAAATATAGCAAATAAGCATAGATTAGAAGAACTAGAAACATAGAAACATAGAAGATTGATGGCAGAAAAAGACCTCATGGTTCATCTAGTCTGCCCTTATACTATTTCCTGTGTTTTATCTTAGGATGGATATAGGTTAGTCTTCGGAGAGGGGCGGCATACAAATCCAAATAATAAATAAATAAATAAATAAATAAATCTCAGGCATGTCTACATTCAGTTACTGTGGATTTACCAACCATGTCTGCTGGAAGTTTGTTCCAACTACCTTGATGGATTTAAAGTCCATTGGATGCAGT
This sequence comes from Erythrolamprus reginae, assembly GCF_031021105.1. Lineage (NCBI taxonomy): Eukaryota > Metazoa > Chordata > Lepidosauria > Squamata > Dipsadidae > Erythrolamprus > Erythrolamprus reginae. The sequence goes on from NC_091950.1 coordinate 300,364,273, forward strand.
TGCTAGGTGTCCCCTGCTGCCTGCCTGAAGCCTTCAAGAAAGTCACACCCTGAGTTTCAAGATGGCAATAATTTCAAAATAAATGAGCTCCCCATGTATCAAAACTGAGTACAAGATTTGGTGGGAGATTCCTTCCAATGAAAAGTCATACAGTTGAGATTAGTCGCTATCCTGGGTTCTTCAGCTAAATGCATAAAAACTGGTTAGAGAGGTCAGCTATTCCCTCTTATATACTTCTGGCACCGCTAACTGCTCTTTGCTTGCATATCTGAGGTCAGATGGGTGTGGGTGTGCAAAAAATGTAAGGCCAGGCTGCTTCCCAAAAAGCAGCTGGGGAGAAGATAAAGTTGGCTGAGAGAAGATAAGTTGGCTGATTGTTTGCTTTTGTACCAGAGCTGGGAGGTCCAATGCAAAAGAAACTCATGGAACTTCCTACCAGAGTCTGTAGTGTCATCTCCTAACCCCCACAATTTTACCCTTAGACTGTCCACTGTTGACCTCTCCAGATTCCTAAGAGTCAGTAAGGGGTGTGCATAAGTGCACCAGGGTGCCTTCTGTCCCCTGTCCTAATGTCTCTTTATGTTTTACTTTCATCATGTATTATATGAATAGTATTATTTTTAATGTTTTCCAATCTTGTAACTCATGTATATTAATATTATCATATCTTAACATACCTACATTATGTACTAGACAAAACAAACAAATAAAAATATTTAAGAAAGTGTCTTCTTGGTGCCAGGATAGTTGGGTACCAGAGGTAAAATTGATCCTCTGAGATTTTCCGGCTGTCACTACAAGATCATGAAGATAGAGGAAAAAGTTCACTGCATGAGGGAGATTTTATTCAGATCCAGAACCATGAAAGAAGCTCTTCTCTACTATCAACAGATGGAGGGGAATCATAAGAGACTCGGTTTATCAAAATGAGGGCAGAAAACCACCGTTGTTCCAAATGTAATGTCTTGGCTTATATAGTCTTTATTTTTTTAAAAATCTTTTTCTTCCTTCAAGGAACGCCAGCCAGAAGTACCAAAGGAAAGATCCTAGGGACCAAGATGGCAGCTGGGGGGGGGGGGATGAGGTTGAAGAAGCCTTGCATAACTCAACCCCAATATACCAGGTGTCGAGCTTCAGGCTTTTTTTGAATCCTACTTTATAGGATTTTGTAAGGTTGCAAGGGAATTATGGGCAGTAGAGTCTCACACTTGGAGGACACTCTGTCAGTGAAATCTACTATAACATCATGAGAAGCTCTTCAAAGAAGGTGTTGCTAATTTTTATGGATTGCTTTTGTGTTTTGCATTAAACTATATGGGAATAATTTGAGCATGAAAAGAAGCAGAAAATGGCTTTCAGATTCATGACCAAGTCTGACTTGGCAGTTTGAAGATGACTGATAAGAACATGATGGTGATTGTAGATGTTTAAACCTGTTGCAGTTTTGAATTCTCTCCACTGATTTCCTCTTAGGAATCTTGTTCAGTCTGATATTTCCAACCTCCTTTTTTGGGTAAAAGTGTCGTGATTAAATGTATGTTGGCTGCCTGCCTACCCACCAGCAAAATCCTTAAACAGGAATACTCTTTTTAATTGCTTTTCCATGGACAGGAAATACTGCTGCCTTTACAGGAATCTGGCCAGAGGTGAAATGTATCCGAGAGGGCAGAAAATAGCTCTAGATAATAGACTTGGACTTTATTATTTGCTCTGAAGAAAGAAAATACAGCATTTTTGTTCCCTTTATTGACATACAAAATGATATTCATGCAAATGTTGACAATCCCAAGTGGGATCTAAAGATAGCTAGGTAGATTTCAATTCTTGGCTTATACACTGTACAGGTATATTTATTTATTTATTTATTCAATTTTTATGCCGCCCTTCTCCTTAGACTCAGGGCGGCTTACAACATGTTAGCAATAGCACTTTTTAACAGAGCCAGCATATTGCCCGCACAATCCGGGTGCTCATTTTACCCACCTCGGAAGGATGGAAGGCTGAGTCAACCTTGAGCCGGGGATGAGATTTGAACCGCTGACCTACAGATCTACAATCAGCTTCAGTGGCCTGCAGTACAGCACTCTACCTGCTGCGCCACCCCGGCTCCATTGGATAGATATCCTATCTATCTATCTATCTATCTATCTATCTATCTATCTATCTATCTATCTATCTATCTATCTATCTATCTATCATCTATCTATCTATCTATCTATCTATCTATCTATCTATCTATCTATCTATCTCATTTTCCCTATACAGTAGAAGGCACATTTAGATAACCATGAAGATTCACATGTGAATGACAACATTTACCATATATTGGGATATCATTGGAATATTTGACATTTGTATTTAAATCTAATTTGGTCTGGAGTATGAGCCAATGGGGAAAAGTGGACAAGGAATGTGTTCAGTTCTGGAGACCTCACCTACAAAAAGATATTGACAAAATTGAACGGGTCCAAAGACGGGCTACAAGAATGGTGGAAGGTCTTAAGCATAAAACGTATCAGGAAAGACTTAATGAACTCAATCTGTATAGTCTGGAGGACAAGGAAAAGGGGGGACATGATCGAAACATTTAAATATATTAAAGGGTTAAATAAGGTCTAGGAGGGAAGTGTTTTTAATAGGAAAGTGAACACAAGAACAAGGGGACACAATCTGAAGTTAGTTGGGGGAAAGATCAAAAGCAACATGAGAAAATATTATTTTACTGAAAGAGTAGTAGATCCTTGGAACAAACTTCCAGCAGACGTGATAGATAAATCCACAGTAACTGAATTTAAACATGCCTGGGATAAACATATATCCATCCTAAGATAAAATACAGAAAATAGTATAAGGGCAGACTAGATGGACCATGAGGTCTTTTTCTGCCGTCAGACTTCTATGTTTCTATGTTTCTATGAATGGGGAATCTTGAATTTTAAATCAGCCTTACAATGGGTTCTTCACAATCAACCTCACATTTCTTCTCATGTGGGAAGAAATGGGAAATGGGAGGGCTGTGCATGCTATTTTGAACTCCTGAAGAAAAGGTGGAACATTCATTGCATATATCAGACCAGTAGCTAGATACCTGTGCTTCTCTATGAAACTATGTGACCAGGCTTGATACATTGACACTTAAAGCTTGGAAATGTATGTAGAATGTTTAACTCCTTAGCATCAGAGTGCAAGTTGGAACAGGGGAGGGGAGTAGAAAGTCTAAACTCCCAGTCTGCAAGCTGGATGAGTCACGCACTGGCCATGCACACACCCAGTTTAGCATGTTAATATGAGGCAACTGGCAGCTGGAACAGAGTTCCTTTCAGGTGGGAAGGGGGAGTAGAATGTTTAACTCCTTAGCACCAAAATGTGTTATTACAATACTATATAAGAAATACTAGTGATCTGATAGTCATTTTGAAAAATCCTTTCTTAGAGAGCACCTAGAAAACAAGAAGAACATAGTTTAGTTTAGTTTTAGCTTATTTAGATTTGTATGCTGCCCCTCTCCGAAGACTCGGGGCGGCTAACAACAATAAAAAACAATGTAACAAAACTAATATTAAAAAGTAATCTAAAAAACCCCAATTTAAGAGACCAATCATGCCAACAAGCATACCATGTATAAAATCTATAAGCCTAGGGGGAAGGGAGAAAAATTTTTCAATTCCCCCATGCCTGATGACAGAGGTGGGTTTTAAGGAGCTTACGAAAGGCAAGGAGGGTGGGGGCAACTCTGATATCTGGGGGGAGCTGGTTCCAGAGGGTCGGGGCCGCCACAAAGAAGGCTCTTCTCCTGGGTCCCGCCAAATGACATTGTTTAGTCGACGGGACCCGGAGAAGGCCAACTCTGTGGGACCTAACTAGTCGCTGGGATTCGTGCGGCAGAAGGCGGTCCTGGAGATATTCTGGTCCGGTGCCATGAAGGGCTTTATAGGTCATAACCAACACTTTGAATTGTCAGATTCAAATTTGTAGGCTTTACAGTTCTGAAGATTTCGTGATGAGTGAGTGGTATTTGGTAGATAGATAGATAGATAGATAGATAGATAGATAGATAGATAGATAGATTAAAAAAGGAAAGATGCCAGCTACATGTAGTTACCTCTTGCACAATTTAGTCAGTCATTCTTTCTCCATTGAACAGTGTCCTTATGAAAGGGCAACAGTATCATTTTAACAATGGTGTATCCAGTTTCTCCTATTTATGGAGTTGTGTTTACAGCATGAGTTCCCTCTCTAATGTTTAAGCAGAATGCTGTAGTGCTTCAGAGACAGTTGTATGCCTGTGTTGGGTAAATATTGTGAGATATATATTAATGCCACTCCAAGCAACTGAGCCTGGGTTTGGAAGCCAAGCAGGACTTGCTTCCAAATCTAATAATTGTAGCAAGAAAAATAAAATGTGATAGTTGTGTCATGACACCCAGTGTGCCACTTTCCCCCTCTACCCATATATACAAGACTCCTAGAGCTGCATGTTATAATGGGCAATAGAAAAACACAATCCTAGAAGTTGCTGAGAGGCTACTTTATCTATTTATTTTATTTTTTATTCTGCATTTATTTATTTTTTATAAATAACTCAAAGCAGTGAACATACTCAATATTTCTCCCTCACCCTATTTTCACCACCATCACAAGTCTATGAGGTGAGTTGGGCTGAGATAGAGAGGGCAGTGTTCCCTCTAATTTTTTTTGGGGGTGGGCGGAAAAGTATAGTGTCTGAGCGGCAGTCCCTTTGGGACTGGGCGGCACAGAAATAATAAACAAACAAACAAACAAACAAACAAACAAATTAAAAACCCACCCTGTTTTGCCTCAGAGAATTTCAAAATAAAATACTGTACTGTGTGTCTATAACAGTGAGCTCATAATAGGGCAACTCTATCAATATCAAAATGCCACTTAAATAGTTGAGCTAGTTTCAAACTAGATTTTGATTTTCTTTCTCTCTTCCTTACTCCCATTCCTTTTCTTTCTCTTTTCCTTCCTCTCTTTTTTCTATCTGTTTCTCTCTCTTCCTCTCTTCCTCTCTCTCTCCTTTCCTCTCACTCTTTCCCTCTCGGCTTCTGGGTAGGTTTGGAAAACTCTGAGTTGATGATGATTTTTAAGTGAGCGATTGCTCACTGCTCAGCTTAGAGGGAACTATGAGAGAGGGTCCAAAGTCACCCAGCCGGGTTTCACGATTAAGTAATTCTACTTCCATACGGCTACTAAGAAAACAACCCAGAACAAGAGTTGAGCTTATATGTTCCCAATCCCGAGGATCGCTCTATATTATATCTAGAGCCCGGGTGGCGCAGCAGGTAGAGTGCTGTACTGCAGGCCACTGAAGCTGACTGTAGATCTGAAGGTCAGTGGTTCAAATCTCATCACTGGGTCAAGGTTGACTCAGCCTTCCATCCTTCCGAGGTGGGTAAAACGAGGACCCGGATTGTGGGGGCAATAGGCTGGCTCTGTTAAAAAGAGCTATTGCTAAAATGTTGTAAGCCGCCCTGAGTCTAAGGAGAAGGGCGACATAAAAATTGAATAAGTAAGTAAGTAAGTAAGTAAGTAAGTAAGTAAGTAAGTAAGTAAGTAAGTAAGTAAATAAATAATTACTATATGCAGCCAATCTCCTTTGCTTTTCCTTTAATGATGCTTCTGAGATGCTTCTGACAGTCTCTTTTCACATTATTCAAGGAATGACAGATGCTCCGTGCCAGGTTCATTCCCTGAGCTAAAAGCTACTTTCCTTGTCCAAACGGTGACTAAGGAGCAATGATGAAGCAATGCCAGCGGTAGTTGCCTGGCTGGCTGCCAAGTGAATGCAAGATGTCAGATTCCAGGGCTTCTGAAGACACAATCGTTTTCCGCTCCACGGTCAAGCATGACTTTTGAGTGGCATCCATTCTCCAACAGAGCAGAAACTAAATGTGGTTTAACTGCAAGTTAATTTATTTATAATAAAATCAAACACAATTAATATGTCTGTTCTGTATAGCCCAGGTGGGAAGGGGAGAGTAGAGTAGAATAGGGCCCCAGATAATATATAGTTTACTGCAGAAAGCTCAATAAGCAATTCTGCATAAAGACACCTGATCCAGAGCTCCCTATCCTGCAGATTCAGCTATTACAAATGCATTATGGAGAGATTTAAAACAGTTGCATAGGGAGTTACGGCTTTGCTATGCAATTAAATCAAAAGAGCAGCATCATGTTATAAAATAATTTGAAGATAGTCCTCACATTTTTCCATCCAATCCTGTTGACATCCAATCCTGATTGTGCTAGATCTTTTTAAGCTTAGTCTAGTGCCAATTTCCCTTCATGGTGATGAAAAACAGATTTAAATTCAATGAGAAACAAACAAAAACAGCCTATTTAAAAGAAAGTTTTTGATACCTTCATCAGTCAAGATGGGGCATTTGTTTCAAACAAGAGGGACAACGACAAGTCACCCCACAACCAGTCACATCAAGGGAAGGTAGCTCTATGTGTATGAACAAAGATTATTATACTCATTGCACAAAATTAATTCTTATCATCAAAGGGAAAAGTATGGATTGTGTTCCAAAAATATATCAGATTTTCTGTGGCAATTCTGTTAAAAATATCAGAGTTTTATTCCTTACTCTCCACAGAAAGGATTTTTCTTTTAAAGAAAAGAGCCTGAATAGCTTGCTGCTCAGATTAATAACAATAGTGAATTATTTGGAGGGAGGAGTGTTGTTTCCATTCTCAGAGTCAATGGAATTTAAGGCCAACTTCTTCCAGTGCAGCAAAACACCGAGGCCCCACAGACCATCTTTGATCATAGAGACTTGGCCTGACCTTGACTTTAACAAGACTTTAAGATTTTCTTTTGTTAGAACATAGCTCAGTATGTTGTAGTATCTTTTGTCTGCATATTTTTTCTAGTCAATTCTTTGCACTTAATATAATGGATAATAACATGACCCCTAAACGTCTCTTTTTATTCATTTTGCATGTATATAGCATGCTCTTGTTTAGAGAATCGCATGAGGAAATTTATTTTATTTATTTATTTATTAATTAGATTTGTATGCCGCCCCTCTCCGTAGACTCTGTGATTCTTTCCTCAGTTGGTAGTCCAGCCACTATATTACAGTGGTTAGACATTATCTGTTAGATTAAGATTCAGGAAATGTCCATTCATGGGCACTCAACCATATAACTTACTATGTAATTTAGGGGCAGTCATGATTTCCATGCGAAAGCTATTGTACAGAATTATGTGGGATAATAGACAAAGAATAATGCGCTCCTGGGGGAAAGATGGAATATAAATACATAAACAAGGTGTTTCTCTCTCTCTGTCTCTCCATTTCTCCATCTCTTCATCTCTCTCTGTCTCCATATATGTCTATATGTTTATCATCTACCTACCTACCTACCCACCAGTAGTGGTATTCACTTACCTTTTCCACCAGTTCGGACATGGGAGCGCGCACACACTCGCAACCTTCTGCGCATGCGCAGAGTGTTTGTGATGATGTCTGGGCAGAGACTCCCACCACCACTGCTACCACTTCATCCGAACCACTGAGAACCAGTAGAATACAGTGTTCCCTCGATTTTTGCAGGTTCGAACTTCGTGGATAGCCTATACCACGGTTTTTCAAAAAATATTAATTAAAAAATACTTCGCGGTTTTTTCCTATACCACAGTTTTTTCCATCCGATGACATCATATGTCATCGCCAAACTAATAATTTTTGCAAATAAATAACAAAAAAAAATTATTGTTAATAAATAATTATGTTTATAAATATCAGGATCACTATTCAATGGTGAGTACCAGTAATAATGGTGAGTAAATGGTTGTTAAGGGAATGGGAAATGGTAATTTAGGGGTTTAAAGTGTTAAGGGATGGCTTGTGATATTGGCCATAGCCAAAAATGGTGTATTTACTTCCGCATTTCTACTTCGTGGAAATTCGACTTTCGCGGGCGGTCTTGGAACGCATCCCCCGTGGAAATCGAGGGAACACTGTACCTCCAGTCCATCCTACCTACCTACCTACCTACCTACCTACCTACTTGTCTGATTGTCTGTCTGTCTGTCTGTCTGTCTGTCTGTCTGTCTATCTATCTATCTATCTATCTATCTATCTATCTATCTATCTATCTATCTATCTATCTATCTATCTATCATAAACACACACACACTGTATCTCTATATATGTCTATATCTATATTTATATATCTACATCTCTAAATCTCTGTCAATCCTGTTTTTTTTAATAAGCATGGAGATGGACAGAGAGGTTTCTCTACAATAATGGGAATAATATTGAGGATGGAGCAATTCTGATTACTGTGTGGCAGAGGAACTCAGTTTTATTGACTCCCTGTAGTGACCTGTATTTTTCTAAAGACATTACTCAAACATTTATCTCAGAATTTCCATTTTATATCCATGCTTGTCCTGAATAAAGTGGGGCAACTGGGAGAAATTCTTGGGACTGTCAGAAATATAAAGCCTTGATTACCATTGTTCATTTAACCCTGCCAATGATTGAATTAAGGAGAAGCATGCACATTCCCTTGTAATTAAATTAATAGGAATTTCCCCAAAAGAGAACAGATTTTTGTATTGCGTATCTAATTACAACCCACCATCTGGCTTATAAATACAGAAAGGAAACTTCTGAATTGACCAATACAGAATTCAGGTGGGAACAATAAAGTGGGAACATTATTCTTTTCATGAAACATAACAAAGTCCATAATAGAATCAGCTATAAAAGTCTTTGTAAGTTTTTCCCCTTATCTTTAGCAGACTATACTTTTGTGAAACGCCATCTATAAATCAGCAAATGCCAATCAGTCATTAATTTTTTTAAACTTTTGTTTGAAAATCTGTAACTGTCCATATACTAATTGTCTTTTCTTGGCCATCATTCCTTATAACTTTGATTAGGCTCAAGTCTAACCTGGGTTTTCTGTTAGATTCTTCCAGTCTTAATCTATCATTATTTTTTCCCCACTTGATGACTAAACTCCATTCTAGAGATTGGAAATTCAGTTTTCAGTCTAGATAACCTATATTGATGCCTATGTATATGACTTGCTCATCAGAGTACTTTCAAAGGGAATGGAGTCAAGAGTATTAACTAGAGCTTTGGCTTTGTAATGTATTGAGAAAAGTATGTAGTGACAACCCCAGAGTAGATATGGGGCTGATTGTAAACAGAAGAGAAGAAACATTTTCTAATCTGACATCCAAGAGTCAACTCCTAAAAGCTTTGCTGAGACTGCAGATAATAATAATTGTGGTATGGAATTCAATTCAGGCTATTTCAATGGTCCTTGTTGCCATTTCAAGAGCAGATCACCAGCAGAAAATGAATAAACCAGAAGATTCAGAACAGGCGATCAAGTCCATAATGTGATAGATAGTCCCAATTTGACTAATAAGGGGAATCCCATTCAGAGGGGCAGCAAAGAACAAGGTGATTAAAGATGCCAGTTTAATACGTGCCATTCTCAATATGGGGGATCATTGTTGGTCAACTAACTAGATCTGAGGACTGCATGCCTGATTTTGATTCGTGCACCTGATAGAAGAGCACTATGACTTAATTCAGGCAGCCAACATCACCACAAAGGTTTATATCACGAATTGTGGGGTACAAGGTCAAAGGAACTCCAGGGGGATGTCTGATACCCAATTGTTAGACATCAGTTCACTGCTACTAAAATATATAAAAGAGTTAATGCACGTAACAAGATCCCGGCTAAAGAATAGAGCTTTTCACAGGAAGTGAGCTCAGTATATTTCTAGGCTTTCTAAAGATATCAGAGAGATTTCCTCTTATCCTTTCAATCTATTGTTTATGGAAGGTACAAGAGGAATGTGAGATGGCTCTTATCCCAATATTACTAGAGCAGACAGAATAGAGTCCCTCCCACTTCTATGGACAGAAAGACTATTTACCTTCCTACCTGTACTGATTTTGAGTAGGATGACATACAAGTCAAGAATACTCTGCATATGTATAATTCTTTATGCACTGGTTGACTAAGGAGGCTTGATATTTAGTATTAGTGGAGTTGATGGAGCAAAACTATAATCTAGCACCATCTGTAAACTATCATCTACTATGTATGCCAGTATGGCCAGACAGAGTGAGGCAAGAGCTTATTCTACAGCTGGAGCCAGAATGGCTTCAATTATGCCCTTGAAACTTCAATGGAAACACTGGTCTCTGAATGTCAGCAATACAATTCTACAGGAATCTGGGTGTCCAAGCACTACCAAGATCTACCAAATAATCTGAAAGGCATCCAAACTTTGGTGCAAAAGGAAGAACTACTGAGTGATTCTAGAATGTTTAGACTTTAGATTGCCAGGGCATTGGGTCCACCTGTCTTGGAGTTTTTGCTTGCGATGGATTTATTACTTGGAACCAGGGGTGGACTACTGCCCAGATTGGGGGGGGGGAACAGTGGGGTAGCAATAATGGAACTCTACCCCAGAGCATCCAATTTGCACTGAAAGATGTTGAAAGAAAATGCAGGGCGTCCTGCATAAGCCACGCCCACAGTGTGGTCGTAAAAAAATTGGTAGCCCTTCATTGCTTGGAATCCTGATATGCTGAAGGGTAATATCTGGTGTAAATTAGTAATGACTCAATTCTTCACTATTTGTACTATGGGACAAATATGGAAATTTAATATTAGGATTGTCCTGTTTTACATGATTTCTGAGGAGCACAAGCTCCTTTCTCCACTGTCATACAGGAAATAATTAAAATGGAAATGCAAGTATACATTTTCTCATACTGGGATAGATCATGTAAGTGTGTTTACTCAATCAGTAGGTCAAGTTCTTCTCCCTGGTGATGGACATGCACTCCTATTTGCTTTCTAGGTTTTGTTGAGGCCAAGTTAGACACGGACATCTCTTCAAGTAGAAAAGAGGACATCCTTTCAGATAAATAACTGTCCTTCCTAAAAAAGAATACATGAGGGAACTCTGAATAGGAATTTGAACACAGAAATAAGGGGGTGGGGTGGGAAATAACCTTCAAGTGTCCATGCAAATGATTAAATACACACGGGCACAGCCACACACATAGCAGCAATAAATTGAACCAGAAAAATGGTTCCTCTGATCTTACTTCAAGGTTATACTTATCTCCACTCCCTAGAGTACACACTGCCCTTTTGTTCCCATTGGGATTTATGATAGTCTGCCACCAGCCAACATACTTCCTGAGTGAATGCTTCCACTAATCACAACACCTGTCCATGGACTAGAAAATATAAGCCATGCCATTGTCCTGGATTGGCTGGAATTGAATCAAAGCATATTTAACGTAAGGTTGAGAATGGCCCAGATATCAGCTCAGTTTGTTAAAAGCTCGATTATAGTTCTTTGCCCCCCTGCAGTGGAATTTAATGGCTGTCACCATCCCTGAATAGTGTCCAGGCATAATGAGGCTCCTATTTTTAATAGACATTGGGACTGTTCATTAAGAATACATTCTTTCTGTCCAAATTTCTTCCTCTACGGAGCTAGCAAAGGTAAAGAGCAAGTCCTCATTTACTTCAGCAAGAATGCTAAGTACTCTTAGAATAAAAACCAAATGAATTTCAAGTTTATTTGCTCTTCTTTGGCCAATAGCCTGAAACTTTAAAAAAATCACTGTGAATGAATATGGAAGATATTTTTGCACCACTAAAAATTGTTCTACTATTGGAAATGCCAAACATCATAGGTAGCAGGAAGTGATTTTTATGGAGGCTGCATGGTATAACAGATTACATGTCACTGACTAGACATTTATTATTTTATTTTTTATTAAAGCTGTGCCAAAATATACTTTGCAGTTTTTCAAAAATTCCCCATCTCCAAAAAGGATTTTGGGATTTTGGGCTTTATCTCTTTGGAAGTTTGAGAATTTTCTTCTGGTGATTTTTGGGGGCTTATTTTTAAATTGCAAGCAGTGGAGTTCTTGTTTTTTTCTATGTATCTTTCCATCAAGGTAAAGCTATCTGGAGGGACCCAGTTCAATCTGGAGGTTAAGGTTTTAGCATCAGGTTAGAAACTCAAAAACTGTGTATTTTAGTCCTGCCTGAGGCACAAAATCAGGTGGGTGACCTTGGCCTAAAGCTCTAGGAAGGAGGCAAGGTCTTGCTAAGATAACTGTAGGAACTGTTACGTGAACAATGACTTGAAGATATCAGGAGGGGAAAAAAAAGACTACCTTGGCTGTCTACAGTTTCCATCTGAAAAAAATTCATTGGGAGAAGCTCCTTAACAACAACTTCCTTGGTGATAATTGAAGTGGAAAATTGAAGGAAAAGGTGCAAAAAAGGGCAACAAGAATGATGAAGGAAATGGAGCACCTCCCTTATGAAACCAGGTTGCAACGCCTTGGACTCTTCAGCCTTGAAAGACGGCGTTTAAGGGGTGACTTGATTGAAGTGTATAAAATCATGCATGAGATAGAAAAGGTGGATAGAGAACAATTGTTTTCTCTATCAAACAATACTAGCATGAGGGGGCACTCCCTAAAGCTCATAGGTAAGAAAGTGAGGACAAACAAAGGGAAATATTTCTTCACCCAGAGGGTCATTGGTTTATGGAATTCACTTCCAGAAGAGGTCATGACAGCTATCAGCCTGGATAGCTTCAAGGTAGGATTAGACAAATTCATGGATGCTAAGTATATCAGTGGTTATTGAAACGGATGTCCAAGTGCTGCCTCTATGTTGGTTGAGGCAGGCAGGATTCCCTTCGGTACCATTTGTTGTGGGTCAAGGGAAAGGGAGGGTTTTGCCTTCTCTTTCTGCTCAAGATCCCCATGTACAATTGGTAGACCACTGTGTGACACAGAATGCTGGACTCGATGGGCTTTGGCCTGATTCAGTATGGCTCTTTTTATGCTTTTATGTTAATTTGTGGAAAGGCCAGGAGCCCGTAGAACATTGGACAGAAAGTTGAATAGTGAAAATCTGGATATGCGTACCTTCCTTGGCTACTTTGCTTTTAAACAATGCTTTTAAACAACTCCTTATCCATGAGAATTTCACTAAAAATCTCTTTTTCATCAGAGGATGAGGAAAGTCCACATTTATTTCATTAAACTGAAAGAGAAAAGATACAAGAGGTCTTTCAGTATGGGCAGGAGTGTAAACTGAGGAGCATTGACATTTTCACGGCTAAGGAAAGAAAGGAAGAAGAGACAACAATGTCAGCTTCTTTGGTTACTTTAAGTTGTTTATGTGTCCACAACTCTGTTACAGGATGTGGATTACGTAAACCTTCATTGTATCCTGATCCAGCCCATACAAAATAGAGGGGTGTATATACACAGCTGTTGCCATTTAATAAGCTTTGAAATTAAAAATAACTTTAACATTCACACATACACACACACCATGAAAAATCACTTCCCTCAGGGAAATTCTTTTGAGAACTACCCAAAAACAAAAGGGTGCCATCTGGTGTTGGTCTCCTCTATCATTCTTTGGAATTTATTTACTTATTCCTTGCAGAAAGAAAGAAAAAGGATCAATTCCATGTTGTGGGAATAGAACTCTTCTGGGAAGGAGGGAGGAGCAACTATAGGAATCAGTTTCACAAAGAATGTAACAGGATAAATGGCATTTTCTTTTTATATGTACCCTGTTCCTAAGTTTTTAGCAAGAGCTTTACAGAAGCAGAAATGTTAGCTGAAATGTTTTCTACCACTTACCGTGCATATTTGTGAAAACCTCCAGTGCCTATTGTATATATATTTGGTTATAATTGCTAAAGATTGCTAAACCAACTTCAGTATGAATAATGTAATTATACATATTCAGAGCTGTGTCTGTATATGTATATGTATGCAAGTGTGTAAATCATCTTTCAGCTGTGGCGAGGAGGGCGTTTGCCCAGGTCCGCCTGGTGCACCATTTGCGGCCCTATTTGGACAGGGCGTCACTGCTCACAGTCGCTCATACCCTCATCACCTCGGGGTTAGATTACTGCAATGCTCTCTACATGGGGTTACCTCTGAAAAGTGTTCGGAAACTTCAGATCGTGCAGAACGCGGCCGCGAGAGCCATCGTGGGGCTTCCTAGATTTGTCCACGTTTCTGCAACACTCTGTGGCCTGAATTGGCTGACGATCAGTTTCCGGTCACAATTCAAAGTGTTGGTTATGACCTTTAAAGCCCTGCATGGCATTGGACCAGAGTACCTCCGGAACCGCCTGCTACCGCACAAATTCCAGCAACCAATAAGGTCCCACAGAGTTGGCCTTCTCCAGGCCCCGTTGACCAAACAATGTCATTTGGCGGGCCCCAGGGGAAGAACCTTCTCTATGGCAGCCCTGGCCCTCTGGAATCAACTCCCCCCGGAGATTAGAACTGCCTCCACACTCCTTGTCTTTTGTAAATTACTCAAGACCCATCTATACCGCCAGGCATGGGGGAGCTGAGACATCTTTCTCCCAGGCTTTTTTTTAATATTTATGTTTGGGTATGTATATGTTGTTTGCTTTTAAAAATATGATAGGGTTTTATGTGCTTTTTAATATTAGATTTGTTTTCGCTGGAATATTGTTTTCATTATTTGTTGTGAGCTGCCCCGAGTCTTCGGAGAGGGGCAGCATACAAATCTAATAAATAATAATAATAAAAAATAATAAATATACACATAAACAATTTTGCATTTGTTTTGTCATAAATACATTTACAAGACATCTTGTTTAATGCATAATAAATCTGTACTTTTTCTCATCTTTATTATTATTATTTTCTTTTTTATTATATGTAGGTTTTGTAATAGTTTATCTTTTTAATATTGTAAACCACTCAGAGTCAATAAGTTTAATAAAATAAAAAATCCCGTACTGAAAATATCCAGCTGCTAAAAAATACTAACACTCATGGATACCAGAAGAGAAAACATAGTTTTCAAACATAGGTAGAATTATTAAATCTAGTTCATTTCCTGTCTCCTTAATCTAACATGGAGAAAAAAATATATAAAAAATCAGAATACTCCATGGGAGTAGACAGCATTTCCTTTTAATTCAAAGTTCACCCTTATTTCATCCATTCCCCATGCAACTAAATCCCTTTCCAATATTTTCACTCTAGTTTTTTTTTAAAAAAAAGAAAATTGCAGTTGTATCACATAGTGAAGGTCTCAAGGGGGCAAACCCTTGTCAGATGGATTCTGTCCATTGTTTGATGGCAGCAAAATGTATCTGCTAGGACTCCTTTGGAAGTTACGCTCAACTGCTATGGGTAAGCACCAATATACCAAGAATACAAGAAGCATTGTTAGATGCCTAGATCAGTGATTTTCAACCTTTTTTGAGCCGCGGCACATGTTTAACATTTACGAAACCCTGGGGCACATTGAGCGGGGGGGGGGGGGGGCTAAAAAAAGTTTGGACAAAAAAATTCTCTCTCTCTTCCTCCTCTTCACTCTATTTCTTTCTCCCTCCCTCTTTCTCTCCCTTCCTTCCTCTTTCTTTCTCTCTCTCCCCATCCCTCTTTCATTCTCTTTCTTCCTTCCTCTCTTTTTGCTCTCTTTCTCTCTCCCTCCCTACCTCCCTCTCTTTCTCTCTCTCTCTTGCTTTCTTTCTCTCTCTTTCTCTCTCTCTCTTTCTCTCTCTTTATTTTGTTTTCTCTCTCTCTCTTGCTTTCTTTCTCTCTCTTGTTCTCTCTCTCTCTTTAGCTCTCTTTCTTTCTTTCTTTCTCTTTCTCTCTTGCTTTCTTTCTCTCTTGTTTTCTTTCTCTCTTTCTTTCTCTCTCTCTCTCTTGCTTTCTTTCTCTCTGAGCTTCGCGGCACACCTGACCATGTCTCGCGGCACACTAGTGTGCCACGGCACACTGGTTGAAAAACACTGGCCTAGATAATTAGAAAGTTAAAAATAATCAAGCTGTGACTGCACCAACCAAAAATAAGCGTGCTTGCAAAAATTCTGGAACAAATAAATTAAGATCGAATAGAGATTTGGCTAGTGTGAGAATTAGGCTACTTTAGAAAAAAGCCTGATAGTCGGTTTTGGCAACGGATCAGATGCTGCCTGTTTTGTCTCGTTTGTCTAGAAACTTGGCTCCTCTCCTCTCCAGAAAGCAGAAAAGAAGCTCATTGAATGCAAAGAACCGGCTCACTTTTCAGCTTTTGAATACAAGTTATTTGTGCAAACCGAACAGTGATCTATACAAGAAAGCTTGTATAGATGACAATAGCATTTGATAATCACAACCTGATGTAATGAAATGTGAAATGTGAATATTTTCCCTCCGGGCTTATTGCCAGCCAACAAATGCTGGAAGAATTCATTCAGAGGCACACAGACAAAATTCTCTTTTTTGTTTCCCACGCTGAAACATTAAAAAAAAAAAAAAAAGCAAACCTGAAATGCTTGTTGCAGCTACTTGTAAATCCTTTATTTCCTGAGCTTAGACAACTAAAATGCATAAATGGATTGCTTCTTTTGAGAGAGAAAAATGTGGACAGGTTAGTGAGTTTAAAAGATAGTTACAGTCCAATGATATTCATAAAAAAAGAAAAGAAAAAAAAGAAAAGTGTTCGGAAACTTTAGATCGTGCAGAATGCAGCTTCAAGAGCAATCATGGGCTTCCCTAGGTATGCCCATGTTACACCAACACTCCGCAGTCTGCATTGGTTGCCGATCAATTTCTGGTCACAATTCAAAGTGTTGGTTATGACCTATAAAGCCTTTCATGGCATCGGACCAGAATATCTCCAGGACCGCCTTCTGCAGCACGAATCCCAGCGACCGGTTAGGTCCCACAGAGTTGGCCTTCTCCGGGTCCCATCGACTAAGCAATGTCGTTTGGTGGGACCCAGGAGAAGAGCCTTCTCTGTGGTGGCCCCGACCCTCTGGAACCAGCTCCCCCCAGATATCAGAGTTGCCCCCACCCTCCTTAAAACCCACCTCTGTCGTCAGGCATGGGGGAATTGAAATTTCACTTCCCCCTAGGCTTATAGAATTCATACATGGTATGCTTGTATGTATGAGTGATTCTTTAAATTGGGGCTTTTTAGATTATTTTTAATATTAGATTTGTTTTCATTGTCTTTTCATTGTTGTTAGCCGCCCCGAGTCTTCGGAGAGGGGCGGCATACAAATCTAATAAATAAATGAATGAATGAATGAATGAATGAATGAATAAATAAATAAATAAATAAATAAATAAATATTATGTCCTGGTAAACTCTAACCTTTCAGTTTGGTATCCTTATGGGAAGAATCCCTGGGAATCATGAAAGCTTTAGCTACCGAAAAGGGAAAATAATTTTCTGAAATGATTTTGAGTTTATTAATTTATTTATTTATTAATCCGATTTGTATGCCGCCCCTCTCCGCAGACTCGGGGCGGCTCACAGCAATCGCCATACAATGTAAACAAATCCAATATTTAAATTAATTTTAAAACAATATTTAAATTAATTTTAAAACCAATCACACACACTAGCATACCATACATAAATTTTATAAGCCTAGGGGGAAGGAACATGTCAATTCCCCCATGCCTGACGACAGAGGTGGGTCTGCAGAAGAGGAAGATGAAAAGGAAACTAGGAAAACCAATTCTAAAACTAATTTTCTGCATAAAGACAAACTCAACATGCTGTCAAGGATTATACTATTTTAGATAATATTCCATTTAAGTTAAAAGGTTTGTGAGTATGCAAAGCAGTCGTACTGCTAAGTCATAGTGACTAAGCTGCAACTTGATTGGGCTAGAACAGTGTAAGAAACAATGCACCTTTTGCAGTGGGTGTGGTTGTTCTGGTTGTTGTATTTGTTGTGGGTGTTTGGTTGGCTTGTGGTTAGTCTTGTGGGTGGGTTGGTTTATTATGTCTTCATTCTTCATCGGCTTCAGCTCCTGAGTTCCTGTGTCACACATTCCTGTGCCTCACCAATAGCTTTTGAACGCAACTTGGACACATGCTACTCCCATATCATCAAGAAACAGAAAGGAGGCCATGCTTAAAGATCAGTAGCTTCAGGAAAGCATTTAGAAAAGTATCAAATGATTCTTATTTAGGAAAAATATTTAGTATTGGAGCTGAAGTTTCTAGATTCTCTGTTTCCTCCCCATCCTATTTTCTTCCTATGCCGTATCAATCGCTAATATTTTACTCAGTCCGTGTAAACCATTCCGACAAACTTTCTTGGATGAAGAGCAGAAGAAAAACAGTACAGACAAATTCAGAGCTCTTCTCTTTTACTAACCAATGGTATTTATATGTTTGCAGTGTGTGCACAATATACGAACACATATTTAATTGAATCATAGTTTACAGGCTAAAGAATACATTGAAAGAATAATGTAGTATATTGGTTGTGTTTGCCTCTGAGAAATCACAATTGGTTGGGTTTTTAATAGAGAGATTAAGAAAAATGAGAAAATAGATTCCCCCTTCCGCTCTTATAATAATCAGATTTTGGGCTGTTTAATGAGGTGAGAACAAATAAAAGGAAGTATTTCTTCAAATAGCATTGGTTTATATTAGTTCTTTGCCATGGCAAGATATGATGATGGCCACCAACTTTCTTGACTTTAAAAGGAGGCTAAATAAATGGATGGATTATAAACAGGCTAGTAGTTTGGAAACCTGCTGGTGGCAACACAGAATAATAGTTGGAAGGGACATTGAGGATCTTCTAGTCCAACTCCCTGCTCAAGCTGAAAACTCTGTACCATTTCAGAAAATCGTTGTCCAATCTCTTCTTTAAAAAACCTATCTTCTTAAAAACTTCAGGAGAATAAATACTTCAACTGCATTTTAATTTGCCAATCCTGGTAACATCATTTGTAGGTGCATTTTCTGTCTTTCTGTCCTCCATGGATTTCAAACAGGCAAGTTACACACTTTTTCTGAATTATTTGTGAGCCATTATTGCTAAAAGGCATTACCAACCAACCAACCAACCAACCAACCAACCAACCAACCAACCAACCGTAAGCAAAAATATCATGAGAATATAAGAGGTTATTATAGAATACATTAGCAAGTATAAATAAAAATGGCACATTAAATGGCTATTGTCATGGTTTGCAAACTACTGCAGCATGCTTCCTTTTGTAGAAATTCAGAACTTGGCTCAGCTCCTCTCTCCAAGCTCCAGTGTATAAAGCCATTGAATGAACGAAACTGGAAAGTTTGTAGAAGTTTATTAAGGAGGCCGAGTCTAGGAAAGACTGAAGACTGAAGAATAATCAGAGAAACTGTTTCCTGGAACTAAGTTCTGAAGGGTTTTCTGAAATGGCTATTTCCTGAATAACAGAGCAAGGGATGTATCCTGAGATTAATTTATTACCCATTATGGATAACTGAGTTAATTATCCTACTCATTCCTCTGAATAAGCATTGATTGTAAGAGAAATTACAGGAAGTGTTGTTGGATGCCTAGGATGCCAGAGTTCAGGAATTGAATTAGAGGAATTGTACAACAAGCTTCATAAGAATAAGAATAATACCAGTCATTTAGAGAGGTGGTAGACCCACTGGGTGTGTTCATATAGAGGCTAGACTGCCACTGGTTTCAAATTGTTTAATTTAGATTCCTCGACTGAGCAGGATGCTGGACTTGATAACCTAAATGACCCCTGGCAGATTCTATAATTCTCTCCGCATTTAATACTTTTAATTCACTGCTTTCCTCATTTTTGTTCTCTTCCTACACCCTGAATAGAATGTTCTTGGGTGGGGACATTCATCTATCATTAACACAATTGTGTACTCTTTGCTTGCTATAAAATAATTATGTTCATTTATTTAAATTTGTAGCTTTTGTGTAAAATACTGTAATCTTGTCTCAGACCCTTCTTCTATGAAAAACAGAATAAAGCTCAAAGTTTGTCAAAGCTCTTGTTTAAGGGAAAAATTATTGTAAACACAGTTATAAATATTAGTATCATGCAGAAAGAAGTCTGTAACAACCATATGTCAATGTTAAAATAAACAAAATCAGAATTCACAACAGCAGTAGTTAATGATAACATATTTAGTGCCCCATATGGTTCTATCCATTGACATTTGCTTAAGATAAGATGTTGCTCCACTACAATATTAATATAGTAAAGCTAAAATGCAGCGATCTTCCTTCTCTATTTTCTTGTCATTTAACTGTCAGATGCAAGAAATCAGGAGACAGAATAAATAGTTGATTTCATACTGCCTATGCACAAGAGTCTGAATTATTAATGGTCAAGGCAGCTTGGCACCAGAGAGGAATAAACAAACTTCAAGAGACTCTAAACTGATGATGCATTTGACCCTGACCTCAGGCTAAGCCTGGTCATCTCCTATATTAATTTTACTTCTCAGCTCCTATTTATGTATCCTTCAGAGTGAACATAACTCTTCATAGAGTGATACAATCACAGGATTAAAAATACCTTTTATTTATCTAGTGCCACCCCATAATTATAATTTATAACCCAGAATGACCAGATGCTGTATTCTTTGTAGAAATTTAACCACAAGTCTTCTTGAATATCACCAATGGAGGAAAATCTTATATCTTCCAAGGTACTTCCCCCACCCTAAATCAGTACATTTAAAGAGGAATTCATGATACTTTCTAGCTATGGGTTCCTGGAACAAACTCAGTCTATCCCAGAGATGGGGCATTATGACCCTTTTTATGACTTGTGGACTTGAACTTCCAGAATTTCTGAGCCAGGATGGCTGGCTAAGGAATTCTGGGAGTCCATAGCCACAAGTCCACAAGTAAAAGGGCCATAGTTTCCCATTCCTGGTCTATCCTATATGGGATAACAGTTTGTATGGTTTAAGATCATAATGGTCTCTCTCCCCAGTTGTCTCTTTTCCACACTTAGATTATTTCTCTTTGAAAAACCTGTTTGCCAGACCAGGGGTCTCCAAACTTGGCAATTTTAAGACTTGTGGTTCTCAACTCCTAGAATTCAGCCCTAACCTTAACCCATGCTGGCTAAGGAATTCTGGGAGTTGAAGTCCACAAGTCTTAAAGTTGCCCAGGTTGGAAGCTCCTGTGCTAGAACATTGTCTAGATTCTATGCAGTCTAATTGGTATTCATCCTTCCTAAGCTATGATACCCAGAATGGACCAGCTACAGGGTGACTTTGGCTCCTTTAGGAGCCCAACAGCAGGGAGAATTCAGGAGGAACTTAGAGACCTGCTCTGCGTGTCCGATCCCATTATGATGTCAACCAGAAGTCAGAACAGACTTACTTTTCATGATCTGTGTAAGCAGCCTAAATCTTCATTAGCTTTCTCAGTATGCACAGGAGCCAGACTACACTATCTGATCACTATATCATCCTGCAACAACTTTAACCTCCTCTTAAACAAGATATTGTAAAACAGTATTGCATGTTTTGCTGAAATTTATGAAACTAATAATTCCGTGGAACTAAGTCTGGCATGACTTGGTAACATCAAACTTCTTTTTTGTAATCTAAGCACCCTCCCTCCCAAAAAAGAAATCAGGATTGAAAACCCTGCTGTTGCAAGATCCCCACTGTATATTTAGCAGAAGATTCCTCTGAATTCTGTATTTATATTAGATAGGATTGGCACCAGGTCCTTGCCTTCTAGATTTAGGAAGTTCTCAAAAACTGGTTTGTGTTGTCAGATTTAGGTGGCTTCAGTTAAGTAGGCAATAAATATTCCTAACTGGATCCTTGAGCTGTCTCTAATTCCATAGAAACCATCTAAACATTTGACATGGTACAGCTAGTTAGGAATATTTATTGCCTACTTAACTGAAGCCGCCTAAATTGTCCTCTGCCAAAACAACGGTGCAGGTTTTTTTTTTCTTATAGTGTCTACAGCTGAAACTCTGTACTTTATTCTCCTCTCATTTACACTGCTTTTCCCCTTTAACCACACCTAATTCTTAGACTAGACCCCCTAAATCCTGATGCTGATTCTAAATGTATATACATGTGTATGCGTTGTATGATTGTATGTATAAATGTATGCATATATAGATTAGATGGATAGATGGATAGATATGGGATGATCGTGCAAATTATAGATAGACCAGCCTCTTCAACACAAACAGAAAACTCTACACAAGAAATTCCAGGAAGGCCTCCTGAGGCCTGGGATGACAAAAGACAGCCCAATGGTACAACTGGAAGTTTGGAAACTTAAAGCCTAAGGACAGCAAAAAATGTCCCAACGGCTGAGCTGGCTTTAGTGAGCCTGTGCACATGTGTGGGGGGGAGGGGCACTGTGTACATGCACTGGGGTAGCATGGGGGTCATGTGCATGAGTGTGGGGAGGAAATTGCATTATGGGTGTGGGCAGACACACACACCCAGGCTATCACACATACACAAACACTCACATTTGGCACGTGAGCCAAAAAAGATTCACCATCACTGGTCTAGAATGTGGGGAAGGTACTCAATTATTGGCCCAAATTATCAATTTATACCCTTGGCCTTTCTCAATTAACTATGAGTGATGATTTTCAGTCCACAGGTGAAAACCAACAACAACAACAACAACAACAACATATTAGATTTGTATGCCGCCCCTCTCTGAAGACTTGGAACGGCTCACAAAAAATATTAGATAATGTTATGTTTATAATAAATAATATAATAATATTTATAATACATATTTATTATATTTATGTATTATATTTATAATATATATTTATTATATTTATAATACATATTTATTATATTTATAATACATATTTATTATATTTATTATATGTATAATACATATTTATTATATTTATAATATATAATACATATTTATTATATTTATTATATGTATAATACATATTTATTATATTTATAATAAATAGTGCGAACTCTCTAGTAGGATTTCTCTCCGGGTCTTCTATTCAGCAGGGGAAATGATCAATCCAAATTATTCACTAAATAGCACGAAGCAGACACAGAGCATCAGTTGGATCCACTGAGGTCAAATATTTCAAGAACCTGGCAATAGCAATAGCACTTAGATGTATATTCTACTTCATAATGCTTTTATAGCCCCCTCTAAACAATTTACCTAGTCAGCATATCGACCCCAACAATTTGGGCCCTCATTTTACTAATCTTTGTGAGGCGGTCAGTAGGCTCATGGCAGTGGTGGGTTCCTACTGGTTTTGACCGGTTCGGGTGAACCAGTTGCAGCAGTAGTGGGAGGCTCCGCCCTTCCGCACATATGCAAAACCATTGTGCGTGCTTTCCCGCATGCTTCCATTCCCAAACTGGTAGCAAAGGTAAGTGAAACCCACCAGTGGGTCATGGTAGAATCATAACTTTCTGTATGTCTTTCTGCTCTTCCGTTTTTGTTTTTATTATATTAATTTATGTTGAAATTGAAGATAAAGGCATCTGTTAAATTGTCAAATATGCAACCATTTTTACTCTAGAACAATAGTAAGGGTTATTTTGATTGGTGGGTTTTATCAAAATTTAAAAAATATAAGTTTCTATCTAATTGGTCAAGGTAAATATTTGATATTTGGCTTTGATAAAATTGACTTTTTAATTTGATCAGCCACTTGAGATTGCTTTCTTGTTTTACTCCTCTTCTGTTGGTAGATTATATTTAGTTCTGGCTGGTGGGTGGTTGCTGTTGTCGTTTTGGCAAAATTAAATATAGAATGATTCTTCTGTTTTAAAGCACATCAAATCCTGAGTTCTGAAATTAGATTGGGAGGAGATGGACACACTAATAAATAAACGAACTGCTCTGTCTTTATCACAGTTACTCCATTTGTACTCCTTATTCTACCCAACCCATATTGATCAATATCAAAATCACCAGCAGTTTCCCTGGCTAAAGAATAAAAATGGAGTGAGGGTTGTAATGACAAAGCAGTTCAAATGCTTATTTAAAATTCATCCCAAAGTTAATAGTTTGTAATATTTGGGTAGCTGAGTTTGATTTGGAGAAGTAGGTGATATAAAACATATTCTCAGCTACATCCCAGCATGAATCCCAGCGGCCGAGTTGGCTTTCTCCGGGTCCCGTCGACTAAACAAATGAACCTGGGTGGCGCAGCAGGTAGAGTGCTGTACTGCAGGCCACTGAAGCTGACTGTAGATCTGTGGGTCAGCGGTTCTAATCTCATCACCGGCTCAAGGTTGACTCAGCCTTCCATCCTTCCGAGGTGGGTAAAATGAGGACCCGGATTGTGGGGGCAATATGCTGGCTCTGTTAAAAAGTGCTATTGGTAACATGTTGTAAGCTGCCCTGAGTCTAAGGAGAAGGGCGGCATAAAAATTGAATAAATTGAATAAATAAATGTCGTCTGGCGGGACCTAGGGGAAGAGCCTTCTCTGTGGTGGCCCTGGCCCTCTGGAATCAGCTCCCCCCAGAGATTCAAATTGCCCCCACCCTCATCGCCTTCCGCAAGATGTTGAAGACCCATTTATGTTGCCAGGCATGGGGGGGACTAATTCCCTTCCCCACCCTTTCTGACTGTAGCCTTTGAGAGTGGTATGACTGTGTAGTATTGATTTTTTAAAAATATTAATGGGTTTTAATTATAGTTTTTATTAATATTGGATATGTATTACTGTTCATTGTATTGTTATTGTTGTGAGCCGCCCCGAGTCCTCGGAGAGGGGTGGCATACATATCTAATAAATTATTATTATTAAATTAAATTATTAGATGCATCAATCAATGTAATGCTTCAATGCTTCGGTGCAACAACTGGCTATTGTAATTAAGCCTCAAGAAAAAAAAATAGCCAGTGTCATGTCTCATCAATAGTTGGATGAGAGATTCTAGTCAATAGGAAATAACCGGAACTACCAAGGAGCAAAGTAGAAATGTAAATTGACAAAGCCTGTTTGTGCAGATGCCAAGAAGACATCACATAAGAATTTACTCTGGAGACTTAGTTTTAGCCCCACGGATTTTATTTGCTTGTGATGGCTGGTGCAGTTTCATCATATTATTTATTTATTAATTGGATTTATATGCCGCCCTTCTCCCAGGACTGGGATCTATCTATCTATCTATCTATCTATCTATCTATCTATCTATCTATCTATCTATCTATCTATCTATCTATCTATCTATCTATCTATCTATCTATCTATCTATCTATCTATCTATCTATCTATCTATCTATCTATCATTTCTCTCTCTCTCTCTCTCTCTCTGTGTCTATCATCTATCATCTATCTATCTATCTATCTATCTATCTATCTATCTATCTATCTATCTATCTATTGACTGACCGACCGATCTATCGACTGACCTATCGATCTATCGATCTAGACAATCCAATTGTCTGAAAATGTGCAACCAGAGGTGATGAAAAAGACAATCGGAGGCGGTTGTGCCAAAAATCTTATAATCCAATAGAAGTATATATTTAATTTGCTAATATTTATATGCCACTCTAATCCACGGAGATTCAGAGTGGTTTACAAACCGTCTCCAATAAGAGGATTAAAAGGAGTACATCAAAGCAACAAAACAGTAAATTACAATTGCAATAAACTTTGCACACAGTAAACGAACGAACAGAATTTCCCCTAAGGTTTAAAATAATCTTTCTTCCTGCTATATTATGAGGAGATGATTTAAGAAATACACCCGCTATTTTTACAAGGCCTTTCTCGTGCTGATTACAACTGCCTCTATAAACCCACTGTTTACAAGATAATATTCGCATAAGAAAGATGATCTGTTTAGTGTTACTAGATGGGAATAATGAAACTTAATTGTCTGTATTTGTATTGTGCTATTTGAAGTATCTCATAGGCCTATTCCCAACAGAATATTAACCCCTTGAAAAGCAGAAGGCGAATAATATGTTGTGGCATTTGTGTTGCACTTAAATGTAACTGGTGGCACCACAGGCATTCCTCGGGCTAATTTTCAGCCTGCAATTTGTTAGAAGACACAGCAGATGGCAGTGTACAACACAACATAAATTAAGTTTAACTGATGCCAATTCTGAAGGTAAGCAATGAAAAAGCAGATTGTTTTTATTGCAGTAGATGCCATTATGGTTTTCCTTGATTCTTCACAAATCAAGGAAAAGACTTCCATTAGATTAAATTCAGCTAAATATAGATCATATATGGCAAACTGGGAATGATATATCAGCTAGAAAGCAGTGCCTGTGATTTTACCACGACTATTGTGGAATGTTATAATCCATGTTTGAGCATTGGTGCTGTTGGCATTTGGCATTCAAAACTGAGGCCTTTTTCAAAAGGGAAATATCTCCTTTTTGTTAATAAGAGAGAGGGCATTGACTGACCATTATGATAATAATACCTTTTAAAGTACAGTGGTACCTACCTACAAACGCCTCTACTTACGATTTTTTTTAGATAAGAACCGGGTGTTCAAGGTTTTTTTGCCTATTCTCAAGAACCATTTTCCACTTACAAACCTGAGCTTCTAAAACTGTAACCAGAAAAGGCAGGGAGAAGCCTCCGTGGGGCCTCTCTAGGAATCTCCTGGGAGGAAACAGGGCCGGAAAAAGCGGGGAGAAATCTCTGTGGGGTTTCTCTAGGAATCTCCTGGGAGGAAACAGGGACGGAAAAGGCAGGGAGAAGCCTCCATGGGGCCTCTATAGGAATCTCCTGGGAGGAAACAGGGCCAGAAAAGGCAGGGAAAAGTCTCTGTGGGGCCTCTCTAGGAATCTCCTGGGAGGAAACAGGGCCAGAAAAGGCGGGGAGAAGCCTCCATGGGGCCTCTCTAGGAATCTTCTGAGAGGAAACAGGGCCAAGCCTCCATGGGGCCTCTCTAGGAATCTCTTGGGAGGAAACAGGGCCTTCCCCCTCCCTGTGATTTCCCCAGTCGCACACATTATTTGTTTTTACATTGATTCCTTTGGGAAAAATTGCTTCTTCTTACAAACGTTTCTACTTAAGAACCTGGTCACGGAACGAATTAAGTTCGTAAGTAGGGGTACCACTGTATTTAGATTCATAAGGGCAGGTAGATTTTTAAAAATCTAATAAATAAATAAACAAACAAACCTCTTTTGAGATTCTTTCTTCAGAGCATTTATATCCACCTACTTCATATGAGCAGCAAAGTTCAAAAGGACTTTATACCTCAGCAGAGTGTAAACTGATTCTTGCTATCCTAAACAAAAATAAAAACTGCACTATACAGTGATCCCCCGCTCGTTGCGAGGGTTCCGTTCCAGGACCCCCCGCAACGAGCGGGTTTTCGCGAAGTAGCGCTGCGGAAGTAAAAACACCATCTGCGCATGTGCAGATGGTGTTTTTACTTCCGCAGCGCTAGCGAGGAGCTGAAGATTGGGGGCGGCGCGGGTGTTTTAAAACGTCGCCGCCGACATGGGGGGCTCGCTAGCACCCCCCCCACCCGGGTTGGGGGTTCGGGGGGGTGCTAGCGAGCCCCCCATGTCGGCGGCGACGTTTTAAAACACCCGCGCGGCTTTCCAATGAGTCCTGAAGACAAACATCAAACTTGCGCGTTTGTCTCCGGGACTCATTGGAAAGCGGCGCGGGTGTTTTAAAACGTCCCCGCCGACATGGGGGGCTCGCTAGCACCCCCCCAAACCCGGGTTGGGGGTTCGGGGGGGTGCTAGCGAGCCCCCCATGTCGGCGGGGATGTTTTAAAACACCCGCGCGCCTTCCCAACTGAGCCCTCAAGCCAAGCGCAGAAGTTCACCCTGGCGCAGGCAACACGCGCTGCCATTTTCCGGGCCAGCCAGGCTCAGCGGATCAAGCTCGGCTCCTCTCGGCCCAGCATCCCGGGCCAAGCGGCTGCCTTCCGTGACTGAGCCTGGCTCGCCCGGAAGATCGTAGCGCACGTTGGCTGCGCTGGCGAGGGAAGCCAAGCCGGCAGCAACGCTGCCGCCGCTGCAGCCAACGCGCGCTACGATCTTCCGGGCGAGCCAGGCTCAGTCACGGAAGGCAGCTGCTTGGCCCGGGATGCTGGGCCGAAAGGAGCCGGGCTTGAAGATCGCAGCGCGCGTTGGTTGCGGTGGCGAGGGCTTGCGATGGAGGGTGGAGGAAGCGGCCATGGGAGGGCGAGCTGCCTCAGGGAGGAGGATCGGGCGGGACCAGGTGGGGCTGGAATTTCTCCGCTGGGAAGAAGCGGCGATGGATCATCCATCTACCTCTGTCGGCTGCTCCGGGCCAGGGCGAAGGGCGGGCGAGCGGCGAAGGGCGGGCGAGCGGGTGCTGGGGAGGGCTTCTCGCCCTCCCGCCAGCAAGAGGGGGAGCGAACGGCGTGGGCGGGTGAAGGGTGGGCGAGCGGCAGCGAGGAGTTTGCGTGGGCGGTGGGGAAACTCCTCGCTGATGCCAGCAAGAGGGGGAAGACCCAGGGAAGCCGCCCAGCAGCTGATCTGCCGGGCGCCATCTACGCATGCGTGCCCATAGAAGAAAAAAAAAGGCACGCATGCGCAGATGGTGTTTTGACTTCCGGGTTGAAAAATCGCAAATTATCCTGTTCGCAATGGTCGGGAACGCAATAACCGGGGGATCACTGTATAACCATGACGGCGAACCTATGGCACGCATGCCACAAGTGGCATGTGGAGCCATATGCACTGGGCAGCTGATTTTCAGCCTTTGGAAAGACAGTTTCATCCTCTGGATGCTTCAGGGAAGCTTCCCGGAGGCAAAAAATATCCCCCACTCCAAAGCGATCGTTGTGAGGCTTGGAGGAAGAGAAAAGGAGGCAAAGCGAAGCGGAGGGAAGTGGTGGCTGGTCGGTTGGTCCATCTGTCTCTGGGAGAGATGGGGCCCCTGTGAAGCTCGGTGATAGGAGAGGAAGCAATCCCTGGGCTTCACAGGTAGGGTTTACAGAGCAGAAGGGCTCTCCCCGAGGGTAAGCAGTGGCGGCAACCATAGCTGTTAGTTTCCCATCTTTCTTCCTCTCCCTTTTCTCATTGCTGGTGGAAAAGGAGCTGCGTTGCCTTTATCGACCCTGCTTTTGATATCGTCTATGCATCGGGGAAGGAAAAGCAACATGAGGAGTAGTGATGGGTGAACCCAACGGGGTTCGGGCTCGGCGAGTTCGGACGAACTTTACACAAAGTTCGTCCGAACCCGAACTCCGAATGCTACGAGACGTCAAAGTTCCGCACCCAGAATCCCATCGTTTTTTATTTTTACGGATTTTTTATTTTTATTTATTTATATTTTTATGAAAAAGGATGCCACAGTGGCGCCGCAAGCAAAGGGAGGTCTATTCATGTAAAAAAATATTTTTTTATTTTTACGTGAAAAGACCTCCCTTTGCTTGCGGTGCTGCTGCACCGTCCTTTTTTGTAAAAATAACAATTTTTATTTTTACGTGAAAGGATGCCACAGCGGCGCCAAAAATAAAGGGAGGTCCTTTCACGTAAAAATAAAAAAAAAATTACGTGGAAAGACCTCCCTTTGCTTGCGGTGCTGCGGTGGTGTACTTTTTCGTAAAAATAACAATTTTTATTTTTACGTGAAAGGACGCCGCAGTGGCGCCGCAAGCAAAGGGAGGTCCTTTTATGTAAAAAAAATTATATTTTTTAATGTGAAAGGACCTCACTTTGCATGCGGTGCCGCTGTGGCGTCCTTTTTCGTAAAAAAAAAATAAATAAAAAAAAATCCGTAAAAATAAGAAATGATGGGATTCCGCGGGCGGAGCTTTAACATCACGTATACCGGCAGGTTGCTAAGCATGCCAAGGTGATCGCCTCCTGGATTCCATCGTCCCTCCATTATTCTAGCGCCACCCCCGGAATCCAGGAAGTGATCACCTTGTTGTGCTTAGCAAACTGCCGGTATACGTGATGTAAAAGCTCTGCCCCCGGAATCCCTTTGTGGAATTCCCCAGCTCCTTTTGTGCCTCCCTCCCAGCCTCCCAACCAGCCGACAGCTCCCCGGTGTTCGCCTTCCTCCGCTGCCACTGGTACCTGGCTCCTCCTGCTCTTCTCAGCAGATGACAACCGGGCGGTGATGTTCGGCACGAACGCCGAACCGGAGCATGAATTTTTTAAAAAATTTGGGTTTGGGTCCGGCATGTCGAACACCACAAAATTTGGTATGGACCCAAATTGTGCGGGTTCGGTTCACCCAACACTAATCAGGAGTAGAGCTCTGTTTTCATGATCTGTATGCACAGAGAAGAACTACCCTGCCAAAAATGGGACATCTGGTCACCTAACTAAGGTGACCAGATTTTAACCTTGGTAAAGTGGGACACCATTGATGGGGGGGTAGCCCTTGACTTACAACCTCAATTGAGCTCTCATAAGTTACTTTTTTCAGTGCTTTTGTAACTTTGAATGGTCACTAAACAAACTGTTGTAAGCCAAGGACTACCTACATAGCCTTTCCTTCTATAACGAATTATATATTTGTGGAACAAAGTTAGGCCAGTTTTATAATCATAATAATAATCATTGAATAGTTGTGGGAAGGTTTTTTGGGGTGGGGGCGAGATGTTAAAATGCTGCTAATGATTTAATGGTTTGAACTTAGATTTCTTTGTTGAGAATGGTGAATTCCATTATTACCATTTTCTATTTCTCTGTAGAAATACAAATAAAGCATTGAAAATAAGTTGAATGTTAATGAAAATTAATATTAATACTATAATTTTTATGGAGGGAGAGACCTACAAAGGCAAATGTGGCTAAAGCCCAGAAAAGTCATGATATGATCCTACATACAAGGTGTTTTGCCACTGATATATTACTCTAGCATGATTGCCAACTATAGATAAATTATCTTCTAAAAGCAGTTGGAAATGCAATAATCAAGCTTGATAATCCTTTCATATTTGGAGAAAATGCTGTAAAGCTCAACAATTCTGGAAAGTGATTTATTATAGAAAGAAACAAATCATAATGGTTGGAATTTCCTTTTCCAAAAGCTATTTTTCTTTACTGTACTAAACATTACTAAACTCTATATCATACAAGGTATACTAAATTAAGTCTGTACATGATATAACATGGATGTCTTTTACTGGAAATCAAACATTATGTCTTTAGGAGAATGGCAAGCTAAGCGGTGGAACTATACATCATTGTCAAAAACAATTTCACATATGAAAAACAATGTTGACAGAATTATTAGGAATTATAATTCTACAGATGGTCTTATATCACATCCAAAGTTAAGTTAGGGCTTTAAAATATTAGCATCTGTTTGAATAATTAAATAAGGATAACAATTTTGGGCAGTAGGCAGAATGGGGTGGAACGCAATTCTACCAGGGGAAATGAAGCTGCATGCCCAGCTCCAGCTGACCAGCAGCAGCCACTTCCAGGATTACTGGTCTCGGGTGGGCTATCCATTTTTTCCCTGCTTCTGCTGCTGTGTCTGCACTCCTTGCTTTTTTCCTCTTTCCTCCTTCCTGGTCTTGTATGATCGTCTCTCTCTCCTGCCCAGCTCCCCTCCAGCCTCACACGGCCACCTCCCAAGTCCAGGAAGGAGGAAAGAGGAAAAAAGTGACGAGTGCGCAGCAGCAGCAGCAGGAAAAAAAGAAGAAGAGCTGAGCCGCACCGTGTCAAAGCGGTCTGGGCTGCAGTCTTTTTCCCCTTGCAAAGCCCGCAGCTGAGATGAAAAGGCATTGTGTGGCAATAATAACCATGTAACTCTCCCTCGGCTTTCTGATATTTTAAAATCCCCCCTCCCATCCTCCTCCTCGGAAAGTGGCAGGGAGACTAGCACCGGCAAGAGTTGCAGTGGGTCCTTTTCCTCCCCCCTCTTTTCTCAACAGCTGATCAGGACCCGTTCGCCAAGCGACCCAGCCTGAGGAAGGAGAGCAGGGGAAACGTGAAGCAAATTATCACCCCAGTGAGCGACACTGTTGAGGTTGTAAGTTGAGGACTTAACAGTTCACTTGAATGATGATGATCGTTCAAGCCATTCTCACCTGGTCACATGGCCGGCAAGCCACTCCTACCCAGTCACATGACCATCAAGCCACACCCACAAAATAAGCCACACCCACAGTGTGGCAGTAACATTTTTTGTAGCCCATTACTGGATAGAAACTTTTAATAGCAATAGCATTTAGACTTATATACCGCTTCACAGTGCTTTACAGCCCTCTCTAAGTGGTTAAAGAGCGTAAGCATACTGCCTCCAACAATCTGGGTCCTCATTTTACTGACCTTTGAAGAATGAAAGGCTGAGTCAACCTTGAGCCTACTGAGATTCGATCTGCCAAACTGCTGGCAGCTGGTGATCAGCAGAAGTAGCTGCAATACTGCACTCTAACCCCTGCACCACCAAGGCTCTGCACAGTACTACATTGTGTTGTATGATTCATTATATTATCTTCTTTAGTTAATTTTGGAATATTGATTTGATTTTAATAATAGCTTTGAAATCTCAAATTAATATCAGAAATTTGAACATGCAACAATGGTCTAATATTATCTTGAAATTTTAGTTCAGTTTTATATATTGTGTGATCTATTTACTTTCTGTTTTATAATTTCCCCCCTGTATTTCTTTTTGGCAACATTGCATATCTACTAAAAGAAATAACTTTAAAAAACCATCCAGAATGTTTCTTATATATGATCTCAAGAAAAGTCCAATGAAGTAGTTCCGCAAATTTTGTTATACATGCAAAATGCGAGTTTTGAATTAGGATCTTCTTTCTTTGGAAAGGTAATTCTTTCAATATCATTTTAATAAACAAACTTTAAAATTGGCGTCAGCTTAAAGTTCTATGGATACTTCCAAACCCAGATAGGTTACGAAGTACAGGGTCATTTTTTATAAACAGATTATATTTTGCCACAAGAAGATGTATCCTCATAAACTGGGGGGTATCAAAATAGCAACCCGCAAACTAGATGTGTCATGTAATGCCCTCCCACTCTCATTTTAGCAAGACAAATAAGTTGTGATACATCATGTGATGACAACGTGTCATCTATTTGGGGCGGGTTTGACACCCAGGTCATAAACAATGCAGACAGTACATAAAAAGAGCTGATAGATAAGTTAGTGAAGATTGGACTTGATCCTTGGATAGTTCAGTGGATTTGCAGCTGGCTGAAGCATAGACATCAGAGAGTTGTTGTTAATGGCGAGTATTCTGAGCAGAGACTGGTTACAAGCGGTGTGCCACAAGGGTCTGTTCTGGGTCCTATTCTTTTTAATATGTTTGTGAGTGACATAGGGGAAGGTTTGGTAGAGAAGGTTTGCCTATTTGCTGATGACTCTAAAGTGTGCAATAGGGTTGATATTCCTGGAGGCATCTGTAATATGGCAAATGATTTAGCTTTACTAGATAAATGGTCAAAGCAATGGAAACTGCAGTTTAATGTTTCCAAATGTAAAATAATGCACTTGGGGAAAAGGAATCCTCAATCTGAGTATTATATTGGCAGTTCTGTGTTAGCAAAAACTTCAGAAGAGAAGGATTTAGGGGTACTGATTTCTGACAGTCTCAAAATGGGTGAACAGTGCAGTAGGGAAAGCAAGTAGAATGCTTGGCTGCATAGCTAGAGGTATAACAAGCAAGAAGAGGGAGATTGTGATCCTGCTGCATAGAACGCTGGAATACTGTGTTCAGTTCTGGAGACCTCACCTATAAAAAGATATTGACAAAATTGAATGGGTTCAAAGACGGGCAACAAAAATGGTGGAAGGTCTTAAGCATAAAACCTATCAGGAAAGACTTAATGAACTCAATCTGTATAGTCTGGAGGACAGCAGGGAAAGGGGGGGACGTGATCGAAACATTTAAATATGTTAAAGGGTTAAATAAGGTTCAGAAGGGAAGTGTTTTTAATAGGAAAGTGAACACAAGAACAAGAGGCCGCAATCTGAGGTTAGTTGGGGGAAAGATCAGAAGCAACGTGAGAAAATATTATTTTACTGAAAGAGTAGTAGATGCTTGGAACAAACTTCTAGCAGACGTGGTTGGTAAATCCACGGTAACTGAATTTAAACATGCCTGGGATAAACATATATCCATCCTAAGATAAAATACAGGAAATAGTATAAGGGCAGACTAGATGGACCACAAGGTCTTTTTTTGCCATAAATCTTCTATGTTTCTATGTTTTTATGTAAAAAACTATTCAACTTTAACCAGCAAATAGATTTCAAAAGAAAGATGCTGGGCTGCCCTGTCTTACAGGAAGCAATATTCACAATGTGAAACCCGGACTGAGATGCTACTTTCATTCACATTGTGAACTTGCTTTCGTTTTGTCTATGGAGATTCTCAATCATCCAGGATATGGTTGTCCCAAAGGTGGTTTTTCAAAAGACAACTGGACTTTGTTTTTCTTAGAAAACGTCTTGCTTCTCCAAGAAACCTTCTTCATTTTTGAATTGAATAAGCTTCTAGGATGAGAAGTGAAACATCTTCAGGGAAAAACAAACTGCAGTTGCCTTTTGAAAAAGCACCTTTGGGACTGTTTTCACTGTCTGCAATTTGCATACTGTGCTTCTTTCTGATTTTTTACTAATTTTTTTGCCATAGTATAAACTATGATCTTAAGGAAAGAAATAAACAAATACTCTTGAGTAAATCCGACTATTGCTGTTCGCACCCATGCAGAGTCCTTGTCCTTGATAATATTATGACAGTGATTTCCCATTACCGCTTTCTGAGATATTTTTTCAGCTTCTCAGTCTGGCCAACAACTCTGGAATTCTCCAGGGCTCCCCCATTCAAGTATTAACTAGAACTAACTCAATGTAGCTTTCAAGGTCAGCTAGGTGCTACCACTTAGGTGATGCTCTATGCTTTCAGCGAAAAGGATTACTACCTACAAAAGCCTCTTTGAGGATAAATTTGCTAAGCTTTAAAGTGTCACAAGAGTGCCATTTTATGTTTAGAGAATTCACCAGTGTTTCCAGGTTGAAGAAATCGGTCTACTATATAGGTGAGCAAGTTTCCCAACCATTCATGTGAACTTTTCAGTATTACAGGAAACGTGGTAAAACTGCAGATACAGAATAGATTCTGCTATTTTCTGTTTCAATCATATAATGTAATAAGCAATAGAGCATGCATGGGAAAAATACACAAGAATGTTGTAAGGGAATTTGAGATGTCCACAAATTACAGTCATATCTCCGGGACCGCCTTCTGCCGCACGAATCCCAGCAACCAGTCAGGTCCCACAGAGTTGGCCTTCTCCGGGTCCCGTCGACAGAACAATGTCGATTGGCGGGACCCAGGGGAAAAACCTTCTCTGTGGCGGCCCCGGCCCCCTGGAACCAGCTCCCCCCAGAGATCAGAATTTCCCTCACCCTCCTCGCCTTTCCTAAGCTCCTTAAAATCCACCACTGTTGTCAGGCATGGGGGAACTGATATATCCTTTCCCCCTAGGCCTATGCAATTTATACATGGTATGTCTGTGTGTGTGCTTGTTTGGTTTTTAATAAGGGTTTTTTAGTTATTTTAAATATTAGATTTGTTATATGCTGTTTTTATTATTGTTATTAGCCGCCCCGAGTCTACGGAGAGGGGCGGCATACAAATCTAATAAATAAATAAACAAACAAACAAACAAACAAACAAACAAACAAACAAATAAATAATGTCCTAACATGTTTTTCCCTGGAAAATTTGCACTAGGTGCTCTGCTTCCATAAGAGGGACATTTTTCCTTTAATTATTCCATCGGGAAAGGGCCAGTTTGAGGTAATGGTAGAAGCAGTGAAGGGCTACCAAAAATTTTACTACCACACTGTGGGCGTGGCTTATGCAGGATGCCCTGCATTTTCTTTCAACATCTTTCAGATTGGGTGCTCTGGGGTGGAGCTCCATTTTCGCTACCCCACTGCGTCCCCCCCTCTCTGGTCCACACAGCAGCCCACCCCTGGGTAGAATTATTTGGCAAGAAATTGGGGGATCATGAGTTTCAGCCTTGCTTTATGCATGAAGCCAGCTATATGCAATCTGTGGGCAGTCACTCTCTCTCAGTCCTGGTCATGATGTGATGGCTGATGAGCTTGTGAGTTTTATTGATTCATTGATGCACAAATGAATTCCTGTGCCATATATCATATAGGAATCTCTCTACAATCCTGTACACCAGTAAGCCAATATCATTTTTTTCAGTCGTGTTTTTTTAACCTGAATTAATTCCTTTTCAAAGACAGTTGTGGTGTTTATGCTACAACATAGCAATTATATTGTTTGACTATATATTGTAGCATTAGTACAATGTTGATTAACAATGAAATCTGCCAAATATGCAGAAAGATATACCTGGAAATTAAAGAAAACATTTTTACCAGCGATAGTGTGATCTATTTTTTTTTCTTTTTTGGGGATGGCTTGAAGCTTGATTTAAAAACAATAACACTCATTACAAATAATATTGCACATAATGTTCCTTTATAAGCTTTGAACAAAATGTCATTTCTTATTCCTCATTCATATTCATAATTACCAAATGGAACAATCTTCAACAAATAAAAAAAAAAGATAACCTTTTAACTCAAGCACTCCCAATTTGGTGACATGATCCAACATTAGGTCTCCAAGCTACCCATTCTAGTTTGAGAAAACAATTTGGTGTGCATAAACCTCTTGTAAAAATCAGCCAGTGGCATCCTGTAATAACAGTGATTATTCTTCTCAGTGGCTCCATCAGGCATGAGCAGTATATTTTGTGAGATGTACTGAGTTTGGATTGGAAACTACACAAAGCCTGTTAATTCATGCTCTTTGTTACTATGCCGACGGATCAGGGCAGTTCCTGAGGGTCAGTTTCTCAGCTGAAGAGCTGCTTTTCAAAAAATGACTTTAGCACAAAAGCATTTTTAAATCAGTCCAGCTTTAACAAAGAAACACACACACACACAGGATTTTTTCCAAGATAGAAGGAAAAACCAGTCAGGGAGGTACTGTATGTTTATCAACAAGATTGCACTTTTAGCGAAAACATTGTTTATTCTTGTGGTTTTCTTATAAAGTGTCCTTTCTATGACCTCACTGAAAGAGCTTCAAGAGCCATGAAATATGTCCAGGTTATGTCTCAATGCTGTGAATTTTAATGTAATAAACCCAATTTCTTTTAGTGCTTAAAAAGGCAGCTGAGATTCTCTCCTTGAGTTATGGTTTGTCTAATGTCTGTCTAATCAATCTAGTTTCCAGTGGTCTTGTAGCCATGTCAGAAAATACAGAGCTCAATATATCTATTCTTTGTCATCATTTTTCACAAACCCAAAAGTTTTATGGCTTCAAGGATTTGGTTTTTATAGGTCGAAGAATTCATTTCCCAAAAATTCGGTTAAAGATCTGTACTGATCTTAAGAATGGGAATCCAGTAGTTCCTAATCTATGTGGTGAACAATGACCTAATGTTTATAATATTGCTATATGTTAATATTAAAAATTATGAATGTAATAATTGCAGTTGGACAGAGAAAAATATGGATGGTGGGTTCATGTTCTCTAGTTCTAAATGACTTCTGTCATATGAGTTGACTATTTGCATAAGATTTCTAGGTCAATGAATGTTACGTTATATTTTATCTACCTTTCTTTTTTCTTATTCTTTGTTGTGGTTAGCTCTGGCCCAGCTCCTGCCCCAAGGACTGTGGATGTATGGGAGGCATCCACATGCTGCAGGCCTGTTTTGCCCCCCGGACGAATCTGATGATGAAGGCTCCTCTGACCAAGAAGACATGAGTGACAGGGAGGAGGAGAGTGGGGCAGACAACTCAGAAGGAGATCAATTATCTAGTTCCTCCTTGGATTCAGAACAAGAGTTAATGATTCAGCCACGCATGCCGAGAGCGATGCATAGGCAACAACAACTGAGAGATTATTATCAAAGAAAATGAGGCCACCTGTGGTTGGGTGGGGCTGTGGTAATTAGTGAGGCTGCTATAAATAGCAGCCTGTGGGTTTGGCCATTGTGGAGGATTATGTGATCGTTTTGTTTCGTGACTGCTTTACTGATTTTGACCTTTTGTGTGCTGATTTTTCCCAGCTTTGAAACTAAACCAGAGCAAAGTGTGTTTCGCTTTGTGAAAGAAGAAGGACTGTGAATTGCCTCACAGCTGCAAGCTAAGTATCACAGAACTGATAAGGGACTTGTACAAATTACCAGTTTGTTTGGAGATGAGTGCTTGGTTTAAGTGAATTTTCATTATAAAGAACATTGTTTTGAATTTTCAAACGTGTGTGTGTCTGAAATTTGTACCTGTGAATTTTTGGGAGGATTCTTCCAGAGAGCCCGACAGAACATTCTTGAGCATATAATTAGATATGATTGGATTCCATTTAATAATTGTTACAGGTGATTTATTTCTTTCATTAATTTTTCATTCTATTGAACTGCTGGAATTGTCTCCATGGAGAGATCTACCAACCACGGTAGATGTAAATCAGCACATCAGGTGTCTCATCATTTTGAGATCTGGAGATTTTACACACAGGCATGACCATTTCTAACAAAAGCAGCAAATGCTGATGTGAAATTGCACTAAATGCCACAATCATGTTCTAAGCTGTTGTTGGCCTGTTTAATAGCAATTGCACTTAGATGTCTATGGAGATTCTCAGCCATCCAGATCATGGTTGTCACAAAGGTGCTTTTTTCTTCTTGTTCAAGAAGCAACTGGACTTTCTATGAAGCACAAATGGTTCCTGTGGTCTGCAATTTTTCTGGAAATCCATTCATATTTCTGCACCATTCACAGGGTGCTGATCCCAAAGTGCATCACGGCTGCCTCTTGGGGAAAAAAAAGTACCATTGGCACAATAGCACTTAGACTTCATATCAGGGGTTCTTTCTGGTTTCTCCCGCTGTGGTTCACTCAGGAGTGCCCTTTAAAAAATGCACATGCACAGAAGCAAAAAACAAGATGGCGGTGCCTATCGCGCCAATGAGAGAACCAACTTGGGGGTATGGCAGGCCTGGGTCACTGTCGGTTTCAGTGACCCAGGCTGCCAAATTACTACTAGTTCCATTGAACCTGTCCGAAATGGGAGGAATCCACCTCAGCTTTAGACTCAGTGTGGCTTACGACTTGTTAGCAATAGCACTTTTTAACAGAGCCAGCATATTGCCTGCAAAATCCGGGTTCTCAAATTGCTTTACAGCCCTCTCTAAGTGGGCTTAGCATATTGGCCCCAACAATTTAAGTCCTCATTTACTAAACTTGGAAGGATGGAAGACTGAGTCAACCTTTTTAGCTGGCTAATCTTGAACTCCTGGCAGTGAACCTTGTGTTAGCCTGCAATATCACATTTTAACCACTGTACTAACACAGCTTTTAGTACATTAATACATTAAACTGTGTGAGAAGACATTCATAATTTTAATTCATTTTTATTGCTTTCCCCATGAAGTTATGCTCCGCATCTTGTGATAGGCATTCTTACTTTCTCAATACAAGTAGGATTAGGGGGGGTATATTGAGATAAGAAAGCCAGTTATTATATTTTTCAGTGTAGTAGTAATAAATAGTAAGTTCCTATTAGCCTTTTATGGTATTTTGGTTGCTTTCACACTTTCTGACAAAGATGTTAGCACAGAAGGAATTGGGACCACAGTAGTCTTCAGATTTCTTCCTTACTGAAGGGTTGCTACCTATAATAGCTCAGAGGTTCTCTGTGTTTATGGCAGTGATTTACTAGGACAACAACAATGGTGCATTTGAAGTGTTGCCACACTAACTCAGGTCCTTATGAATCTAGTTAACTCCTATACCATATCAACAATGTGGTAATTCTTCATTTTACAAATGAAGAGTTTCTAGGTATGGGTAGAAATGTCGTCGTTTGTATTTGTTCTGCTAGCAGGGACCGCCTTCTACCGCACGAATCCCAGTGGCCGATAAGGTCTCACAGAGTTGGCCTTCTCCGGGTCCCATCAACCAAACAATGTCGTTTGGCGGGCCCCAAGGGGAAGAGCCTTCTCTGTGGCGGCCCCGGCCGTCTAAAATCAACTCCCCCCGGAGATTAGAACGGCCCCCACCCTCCTTGTCTTTCGCAAGTTACTCAAGAT
Organism: Erythrolamprus reginae; assembly: GCF_031021105.1. NCBI lineage: Eukaryota > Metazoa > Chordata > Lepidosauria > Squamata > Dipsadidae > Erythrolamprus > Erythrolamprus reginae. Next base: position 300,404,175 of record NC_091950.1, read on the forward strand.
CCACCTATATCGCCAGGCATGGGGGAATTAAGACAGAACATTATAGAACATTACAGAATTTACAGGATTTAACAATCTCCCCCAGGCTTTCTTATATTTTATGTTTGGTATGTATGTGTTGTATGGTTTTTAAATTGTTGGGGTTTTTTAATGTAATTTTATTATTAGATTTGTTCCATTGTTATACTGTTTTTATTGTTGTTGTGAGCTGCCCCGAGTCTTCGGAGAGGGACGGCATACAAATCTAATAAATTGAATTGAATTGAATTGAATGATAGAAAGTATGGATTAAATCAGATTAGGAAAAGATAGCAGAGAAACTTATCATACCTATTAAATAATATCATAGAACTAGTTAAAGGTGTTTATTCAAATACGGAAAGGGTAGCTGAATAGATTCACATTTTTACAACTTCAGGCAACAAAATACCATTTTGTCACAAAACCTGATGCTCAAGTACTTCATTATAATATTATTTTTTGTTCTAGTTCACTAAAATTAAGAGCAGGTTCTATGGATCAAAACATAGGGCAAAATTTAAAACTGGTCTTGCTGTATTAATTGCTAGTGGCAGACAAGGATTGCATATGATTAATGCTACTGCAAAACTCTTGTTTTACCCCTGCTGAGAGATCCAGCATGATTGGTGTGCAATTGTATGTATGCATGCACATTTTGGGATTAATGAGTTATATTTATAGTTTTGCAGACAGAGAGAAATGGGGCTGCAGAATATTATTCTTTCTATTTTGCAAACCATCCATGCAGTAGAAAAAAGTGTTTGTGTGATGGAAACCAGGGAGTTAAGTGAGTACATTGTGGGAAACTATGAGATTGTTATTTTTAGCTTACAATAGTATTAATAAACTTTAAGAAAAAATGAAAACAATTAATAAGGCAACTTATTCAATATAAGGTACACCACTCATATTTTCTCCCAATGCTTGGCTATAGGAAATTCTAAAGAACATTTTAAAAGAGTATAATGTAATTTTAATATGTATATATCAAAGCAAAATGATATTTTAAAAATGAAATAATAAAACAAACATTATATATATATTGTATATTCTGAATGGCAGACAGCTGGCTAGCTAGAGGAAAATATTGCAGGCTTATGGAGAAAAATGTGGACAGAACTGCTTGTTGGATGTGTTTTTGTCAATGTTGTATAGAGGAACCAAATTTGTTCTTGTTTTGTTCTGTGCTGTGTTTTAATTGGTTGTTATATTCTGAGCCTCCAATGTGAGAAAAGAAATAATCAATTACTTTCCTTTCCATGGCTAGATACTGTGTAGGATGTATGCTTCCAATAGGATGGTGAAGAATGTACTCAAAGGATCTATCAAAAAAATGCAAAATATTGGCACTAGACTCACCATGTAATTATGTAGGGACTTGCCACAAAGGTGAAGGATCTCTGGCTCATAACTATGGTTATGGAAAAGACCACAGTGGTTCATTTCATAGTCAACTAGATGTTCAGGCTGGCATTTTTGTCCACCTATCAAGTCCATCTGAAAGACCTGCAATAGGAAGATCTGGATATTTGATTGCGTTCATATATTTTGGTATGATGTAAACTTTTCCAAGTAAAGCTGTATTTTACAATTGACTGATGGTGTTTGTCATTATCATAATTGATATAATTATCATTATTTATCTGAACGTTCTGCATTATTGCTGTTTTTTAAATCAATTCAGTGGTGGAGAGTTTTATGCTTAAGACCTTCCACCATTCTCGTAGCCCAAAGACGGGCTACAAGAATGGTGGAAGGTCTTAAGCATAAAATGTATCAGGAAAGACTTAATGAACTCAATCTGTATAGTCTGGAGGACAGAAGGAAAAGGGGGGACATTATCGAAACATTTAAATATGTTAAAGGGTTAAATAAGGTCCAGGAAGGAAGTGTTTTTAATAGGAAAGTGAACACAAGAACACGGGGACACAATATGAAGTTAGTTGGGGGAAAGATAAAAAGCAACATGAGAAAATATTATTTTACTGAAAGAGTAGTAGATCCTTGGAACAAACTTCCAGCAGACGTGGTAGATAAATCCACAGTAATTGAATTTAAACATGCCTGGGATAAACATATATCCATCCTAAGATAAAATACAGAAAATAGTATAAGGGCAGACTAGATGGACCATGAGGTCTTTTTCTGCCGTCAGACTTCTATGTTTCTATGTTTCTATATACCTTATCTCCCAAAAGGTCCAGAGGGATAAAGTGCTCCAGGAAAGAAAAGAAAAGAAAAGGAAAGGAAAAAAGAAAGAAAGAATTCAGCATTTCAATACTCAGCCAGAGGACATTAAAAAAAAATCAGTTTGAAAGTGGGTTAGCTCAAGGAAAGAAAAATAATCATGTCAAATAGTCTTCCTTCAACAGATTAAAGAACCAAAGGAAGGAATTTTTATTTAAAGATGGTTCCTGTGTATACATATATGAGATTTTCATTTATTTTGTGAAATTATTGACATACCTATCTGAGCAGTTCACAATTAAAACAGAATAAAAATAATAAAAATAACCAGAATTAAAAATGACCATAACATAAAAATAGCAGCCAAGAAGACACAACTATTTGAATTGATACTTTTTCACTCATTACTTTTTAATGCTATAACTTTATGAAAACCATTTTAAAGTATAAATAAGCAATGAACAAAAGCAAAAGGCTATCTGGTTTACAACCACTAGTATGAATAAGAGGCTATCTTCATATATTTTCATCTATCTTCAGTGAGCTTTGGTGGCGCAGTGATTGGAGTGCAGTACTACTGCTTGTGCTGACCGCTGGCTGTAGTTCACAAGTTCAAATCTCACCAGGCTCAAGGTTGACTCAGCCTTCCATCCTTCCGAGGTGGGTAAAATAAGGATCCAGATTGTTGGGGGCGATATGCTTATTCTGTAAACTGCTTGGAGAGGGCTGTAAAGCACTGTGAAGTGGTATATAAGTCTAAGTGCTATTGCTACTTGCCTATAAAGTCACCAAGAACGGAATGCATAGAACATAACAGAATGGTTGAAATAACAACTTTATTCCACACATTTAATCAGATCATTTTATTATGTGTTATGTATTAATTATGTTATATATTAATTATGTTATATATGAATTATGTGTTATATATGAATTATGTGTATTTGTTTCCTTTGGAGAAGCTAAAGATTCAGTGTACTAAATACAGTGGTACCTCTACTTACCAACTTAATTCGTTCCGTGACCAGGTTCTTAAGTAGACAAGTTTGTAAGAAGAAGCAATTTTCCCCATAGGAATCAATGTAAAAGCAAATAAAGTGTGGGGAAGCCACAAGGAGGGTGGAGGCCCTGTTTCCTCCCAGGAGATTCCTAGAGAGCCGCACAGAGACTTCTCCCCACTTTTTCCGGCCCTGTTTTCTACCAGGAGATTCCTAGAGAGGCCCCACAGAGGCTTCTCCCCACCTTTTCTGGCTCTGTTTCCTCCCAGGAGATTCCTAGAGAGGGCTCACGGAAGCTTCTCCCTGCCTTTTCCGGTTACAGTTTCGGAGGCTCAGGTTTGTAAGTGGAAAATGGTTCTTGAAAAGAGGCAAAAAAAAATCTTGAACACCTGGTTCTTATCTAGAAAAGTTCGTAAATAGAGGCCTTCTTAGGTAGAGGTACTACTGTACTGGCAAAGTTCTATCTATGCAGAGGCCGCAGTTCAGCAATCCAATATTAGTTGACTCGGGAGAAATGTGACCAGGGGGATTGGAAAAGACCAGGTGTGTCTCCCTCGCAGTGCACACTACCATTTGTCTCCAATGCTAATGAATCTTAATAAATCTGTCACATTAATTTTTCTTTCAGAAAGTGGGGAAAAATGCTGGTTAAATGATACAGGAAGACATTGACAAAGATTGCAGTTGTTGCAGGATGAGTCGGAGACAATTCTTTATGCTCCTCTCTTCCAAAAATGGTGATATTTTGTGCTCAGGCTGAGGCAAACAGGATTTGGAAATCTGATTTAAGATACAGGAATGTGATAATATTGATTTTCTTGAGCATTTTTCATATTCCAGTTTGCTTCATCTTGTGCCACTTTCTCCATTTCAGTTATATGTGGCCAAGGCAGAAAAAAAGAAACCCAGCACAATTTATAAATAAGCATTCAGAGCACCCTGTCTGCTCTAAAAGACATAAATATACTTGTCTTGAATGCTAATAAGAAACACTGAGTTATGCAATGTACTATGTAATGTATGTGGAAAAAAATGTCACCTAATTAAACAAAGGTGCCTATAGTAACCATATTAAGACTGATTCTTCTTGTTTCTTCTAATTATTCACATTAACTCTAATTCTTATAGTAAACAAAGGCATATCAAATCGGTCCATTCCAAGACTGAAATGACCTCTCCTCGAATAGTACATGAAAGATTTGCTAATGTTCTCATACAATGTTGAATGCATACATTTATTCCTCAGTAGATACTAGTGGAATATGTATAAGATCTGGTGTGTTTTTGGTTGATCAGAATTCTAAGCAAGAGGGAATACAGGCTTCAATTCTTACCAACATTTTGCTGACTGAATGCTGACCCAAAAAAGGATAAAGAACAGTAGTTCATGTAATGTCAACTTTATGAAACATGTCTTTAAAGTTTGTTTCACCGGAACAGGATTTTGGTTGTTTGTACTAATTTCATCAGATCCAGCAGTTCCATCAATCATGGAGTGTCATCTGCCAGGACCCAGGAAGTGAGCCTTTTTGTCATGGCAGCTTTCCTTTAAAAAATAATTTACCTGGAGATTACATTGAATATGACCCTCCTCATCTTTCAGAAGACACAGGCTTCAGGATCACTTAGAGCAGGGGTGTCCAACTCACGTCGTCATGGTGGCATCACGTGACATATTGGGACTTCCCGCCCCCTCGCTAAAATGGGTCACATGGGCCCATGGGCCAGGAGTTTGACTGCCTGTAAGACAGTTTAAGATAGCCACTCTAGTACAATTGGTTTTTATCTTGGCTGCTGTTATGTATTTTACTTTTTGGTATTGGTTGTGTTTTTATTAAACTGCTGCTAGCCATTCAAAATCACCATGATAAGATGGATGGCCATATAATAAACAAAATGAAACAAAATGAAACAAAATAAATGGTGGTGTCCTTGGTGCTCTATGAGTTTGCTTGTTTGCTTGCAGATGTTTTGTTACCAGATTAGGTAACATCTTCAGTATAGAAGGAAATGTCTTTTGCTCTCTGTTTATATACAGTATCTTTTCCTGTTGGTGTTAGTGAGGCTGTTGTTTTCTCTTTGGTAGTTTCTTCATTAGGCTGCTATTTACTGCTTGATTGTCTGGTGTCGCTCCTAGTATTCATCCCTGTTTATTTGGGTGTTGATTGTTGGTGAAGAGATGTTCTGGTCTTTTTGTTTCCTTTTTAGCTTTTTTATTGTCTCTTTTAACTGATATGCAAATGTATTATTTCTATGTGCGTCTTTATGGCTGATTTGTCTAAATGCCAAGCTTTCAAGAATTCCCTAACATTTAAATTTTTTTAGCTTGTCTAGGACAGTGATAGGGAACCTTGGGGGCCGAAAGAGCATGTGTGTACGCTATCGTACACACTCATAATTCAATGCCTGCGGAGGGTGAAAACAGCCTCCTCTGCCCCTCCGGAGGCTGGAAAAGGCCCATTTCCCAACTTCTGGTGGACCTGGTAGGCCCATTTTTCACCCTACCCAGGCTTCAAGGGCTTCCCTGGAGCCTGGGTAGAGCAAAAATGCCCTCTTTATCCACCAGAGACCCTCTAGAAGTTGAAAACACTCCCCCAAAGCCTTCATCCAAGCAGAAAATTAGCTGGCTGTTGCGCACATGTGCCTTGGAGTTGAGCTAGGGCAACAGCTTGTGTGCCAGCAGACATGGTTCCACATGCCACCTGTGGCACGTGTGCCACAGGTTCGCTATCACTGGTCTAGTATGTTCACAGTATCCCAGTTGAAACTATGACTAAATCTGTCCATGAATTGTGAAATTAACCTGTTTTTGTTGTGCTTTCTGAGTGCTAGTTGGACTTCATGCTCTACTAATCTGCTTGTTTGTTTTATATAGTGGCTGTTACAGTCCTTATTCTTTGTGTTGTAGATGACTTTTGTTTTTTCTTCTTCAGCTACTGGATGTTTTGGTTTATTTACGAGCTTTGGAGGGCTTTAGTTGATTTGTGTGATAGGGTGATGCCATGTGGTTGAATGGTTTGAGGAAATTTTCATCATAGATTTAGAGAGTTTGCTGCTTCAAATGCTGGTGTCATATCTGACCATATCTAGATCAGTAGTTGTTATGGTTCAGCCTGAGGCCGATCAGGGTCCAGCTGTGTCTTTGCTGGCACCATGCCCGGAGGATGAAAGCGAAGAGGAGGGGGCTGAGCAGTCGGATGGGGGAGAGTATAGTCAGGAAGGTGACGAGGAAGAACAGCATGAGAGCCCCAGGGAGGGGCTCTCTCCAGCCAGTAGCTTGGAGTCACTAGGGGACGAAGCTCAAGCTGTCATTGACATGCGACAGAGACGTTCAGATCAAAGGAAAGAGCAATTGAAGAAATACTATCAGCAGTGAATTAGGAACAGTTGGGCTTGGGTGTAGTCCTCATTAGCAGGGAAAGGGTATATAAGGCAGGCTAGCCCTTGAAGCCATGTGGAGTGTTATCAGTTTGGAGTTGCGGTACCCTGTCTTGTTTCTCGGCATCTCTGTTCCTGACTTGTGGCCCAGCAGTTTGGAAGACCTGTGGGAGGTGTATATCTGCTATCTACAGCCTCTTCTTGGCAGCAAGAATCCTGTATTGCTGCATGAACTATTGCCTTTGTGGATATATTTGGAGTTCCAGTGTTTTCCTGCTTTGTAAGAACATTTTCTGTTAGTTTTGTTTCTCTTGAACTTTATAAACTGCATTTGCATTGCACCGGTGTGTCTGGCTTATCTTTTTGGGTTGCTCATAGCTTCCGGAGTGACCCAGACAGAACAAGTAGTGTATTATATATTTTATATATTAAAATATACATTCACTACCTTGTATCTTACATGAGTAAACAGAAGTAGAAAGAAAGCCAAATAACAAATGCACATAGCTTTGATGTCAAGTGGTAGAAGATGATGGAAAATTAAATGCTCATAAGGTGAACATCTTTAGATCTCATATATACTAGAGTTTAATCTACAATCCAGATCTTCATTGCTTTTTTCAGACCTCTCAGATAAATAAATTTCACATTACAGAAATATATCTCTTCCTGCTCAATTTCTTATTTCATTTGCTTAACTATGAAAACTAACAAGGGAACTGTCATGTGAGGATACTATTTTTCATTGACATTGCCAGTAGCATTCTAGCTGGTTAAAGTCCACTGATTTGTGAAGGTTACCCATCCATATTGTAAGTACACAATCCAAATATAAAATGATGTGATTCAAATGAGTATACTCTCCCATACTCTCCCTTCCTAAATCCAAAACCAACTAAGTATTTGGGCAATTTTAATTTGTTTATTTATTCTATGTCTTTGCTAACGAACTCTAGTATTAACTAGAAAGCCTGTTTTTTAATTGTTGGAAAATTGATAAAAGAAGTTAGTTCAGATTTTTTCACATTCACAACACTCCAGCTATCTTTGTGTGTTTGTATGGTAATGAATCACTCTTTGGATCTACACTAAACAAGCAAATAAATAAGAAAAATCTGTTTTCAATGTACATGTTTACAGCTTAGTATTTGAGTTTTAATATTTACTAGAGTGGATTAAATTCTGCCTGTAAGAGGGGAAAAACCCACTATATTCATTAGCTGTGCTACGTGATCATGAAACAGAATCTTTAGTTGTAATCTGCTCTTTTGGATGCCAGATACAAGACAAAACAGGAGCCCAGTGAGGTCTTGCAAAACAGAGCTTTTTCAGGCACTGTGTTATTGATTGGTTGTTTTCCAGCCCCTAGGAGGAGACTGAAATGAGGCTAAATTGGGGGAGTTTGGGGTTATTTCTTCAGAAGTGATTTATGGTATCTTCATAGCATCCCTCAACTATTGTTTACAGTGACATAAAGCTTGTCCACATTCTTGTTATTTTGGCACAACGATGGTTGGATGACTGTAGAAGACCTACTAAATCACTACTGTGGGAATGAGCTAAGCCTCTTACCTCCGATGCTTCTGTAGTGATTGTTGTCCAGATTGGGCCACTGCCATTTTTATTTATTTATTTATTTATCCCCCCCCCCAAGTCTAGTTACAAAGCTAGCCAACAAGGCAGCCTCCAAAAAAAGACTCTGGGATGCCAGAGATCATGGCGGCTGCCAAGGAAATCGAGGCAGCATTTAGTGAGAGCTCTGCCTCAGAATTCTGCAAAACAGCTATTGCCTTTATTAACATTTCTTTTATTAATGCATGAACTTCAATTTGCCTATGGTTTCCATCTCCACATAGAGAGTAGACATTTGCTGTTTTCCTATTTTGAGTTTAAAGGTTAATCAGCTCATTTCAAATATTGGCTGTGTCTCAATCGACTAATACAGTTAAACGGAAATACCAGAATTTTCTTTTTTTGATGGCTGGCATAATCTTGTTGCCATTTTACCAGAATGTCAAAAACTATTTAGTATAAGGCTGTAACTTATAAGCATATGTGCCCCATTTTCACCCTTGAATTTGGAACTGTTCAAAACAGTTTGAAAAGTGTCATAGAATTAGGCATAATTGCTACATTTATAAAACATGACCTTTAATGTCTGATTCAGTGGAGTGGAGATATTTATGCCCCTAGACTTATATGTTCACATTACATTAGTTTTTAATATTTCACTGTTTCAAACTTTCATTTCACACAACACTTCTAGGCAATGTAATAGGGATTACTAAACTTTGGGGTAACCAAATATTACATTTACCTTTAAAAAAAAAAAAAAAATTGTAGTAAACTAAAAATATGATAGTAGACTAATAAACTTTGGGGTAATCAAATATTACATTTATTTTTTTAAAAAATATGATTGTAGTAAATTAATAATTGTAGTAATTTAATAATTATTAAATTTGTATTAGTGAGCATTAGACCACTTACCAGAAAATTGATCTTCATGCATGTTTGAGATAAGAAGTTAAAAATACTACTGTTTGGAGATATCATCACCACTCTTTCCTGAAGAAACGCTCACTTGATATCACATAATCAATCAATCGATCGATCAAACAATCAGGAATCAGCTCCCCCCGGAGATTAAGACTGCCCCCACCCTCCTTGCCTTTTGCAAACTTTTGCAAACTCATCTATGTCACCAGGCATGGAGGAATTGATATATCCTTAGCTGCCTTTGACTTTATGGATGGTGTGTTTGGGCTGTATGACTGTTTTAATAGGGGTTTTTAAAAGACTGTTTTAACATTTGATTTGTATATGATGTTTTATTGTTGTGAGCCGCTCTGAGTCCTTGGAGAGGGGCGTCATACAAATCTAATAAATTATTATTATTATTATTATTATTATTATTATTATTATTATTATTATTATTATTATTTCAATACAAGACAGCAAACGAGATCACTATGCTGGATTTTGTATTTCATCACCAGTTGGGCGCTTCCCAAGCACCTAGGACTGTGTGATGTAGTGGCGAATTATGTTTGCCGATCCCAGTAAAGCAGCCTTTTGCAATTGACAGATGGAGTTTTTGTCAATTCCGATGGTTTTCAAATGTCTGCTGAGATCCTTTGGTACTGCGCCCAGCGTGCCAAGTACCACTGGGACCACTTTCAATGGCTTATGCCAGAGTCGTTGCAGCTCTATTTTTAGATCTTCATATTTCACTAATTTCTCTAGCTGCTTCTCCTCAATTCTGCTGTCCCCTGGGATTGTGATGTTGATGATCCATACTTTCTTTTTCTCCACAATCTGGTGTGTCTGGTGTGCTATGCTTCAGATTTCGGTCAGTCGGAAGTCGGAAGTCCCACAGTAGTTTTGCTTGCTCATTTTTTACCACTTTTTCAGGCTTATGATCCCACCAGTTCTTTGCCAATGGTTAATGGTAGTTCCGACACAAGTTCCAGTGGATCATCTGGGCCACAGCATCATGTCTATGCTTGTAGTCAATCTGTGCGATTATTATTAGTATTATTATTATTATTACCGGTATTATTATTATTAAATCAATCAATCAATCAATCAATCAATCAATCAATCATTCCACTTCCCATTTATGCTTCCAGAAAAAGTACTTTTCAAATTATTGTTACAAAGATATGATGAGGTTCCTTAAGGAGAATTTTAAAATATTATTTTGTTTTTAAAGTTCATTAGAAAGTAACATACTATGATAGGAAAATGGCAACCTCAAATGCTATTTTAATTAATTCTGCAGTACTCTCCCTTTCACATGCTTTCTCTCATACACAAGGTTTTGTGAAAAAGTTGGCAGGAAACTGCAGCCCCGTCTTCTATTTGGAAATGTGCCACCAGACTAGGGCTAAAAAATGTCAAATACAAGCTGAGAACAATTTGGGAGGATGGAGAGGGTAGAAAAGAAACTCACTATTTTGCTTTCTGTTAAATGAATCTTTTCGGTGGGTTATTGAATTTCACCAACCACAGCAACCATTTTTTGAGAATGCCCACCAGTAGAGATTGATGGGGATCCTGGATTATATTTTGCTTTGATTGGAGTGAACTCTTTGTTTATTTCCTCATTCAGATATTTATCTCTTCATATTCCTCACTCCTGGGCAAATGTCTCAGTATACCATGTTGAGTTTTCTTTGCCAGGAGCAACAACTTCTCAGGAAGATCACATATACTTGATGATTAGCTGGTTAGTGAAAATAACAAAAAATATATTTTAATTTCACTCCTGCACTGATTGTTTCAGAGGTGACTAGATCCAACAGATGGGGATGCTGAATATTGAGGTGATACTTTAAGTACTGCATGTCACACAGAGTTGCTATGGCCTTACAAATTTTATAAATAAAATAAATAAATGAATAAACTATGATGCCCTGTTTTGAAGCAAGAAAAATGGATCTCTAGCCATTTATTATACAATATGGGAAAACAAAACAAATATATATATAACTTTTTTTTTGTTTTAAGCAGAACAAGATGATGGTTGCAGACAATGAGAACTGTACGGAGGGTTCAATGCATTAATATGTCCAGAATATAGTTTTTATAAAATAAAGGTAATTTTTTAAGAAATTGAACAGAATATATAAAAGCAACAATAATGATATCAAGTGAATAAATGGTAATAATTTCAATAATTCTAAATGTTTATAAAATGGGAATTAATTATAACCAAGAAAGATGAATATTTCAGTAACAGTAATCTAATTAAATAGATAAAGTACATAAATAAATCTAGTCCAACTCCTTGCTGGTGCAGGAGACCCTACATCACACTAGTCCAATAGCAGTCCAGTCTTTTCTTGAAGGTCACTAGTGTTGGAGCATTCACCACCTCTGCGGGCAAGCCGTTCCACTGGTTGATCGCTCTCACAGTCAGAAAGTTCCTCCTTATTTCCATGTTGAATCTCTCCTTGGACAGCTTCCAACCTTGTCTGGCTCTTTGGTGGCCAGGAGGGTCTTTGTAGAACTATGGGTTGTGCTCCAGTTACACCCCTTCCTGGACCGAAAATCCCTGCTCACAGTCACTCATGCCCTTGTCACTTCCCATCTTGACTGTTGCAACATGGTCTACGTGGGACTGGTCTTGAAGAGCATCTGGAAGCTCCACTTGGTACAAAACCTTATATTATCTACAATTGACCTCTCCCCTTTTCTAAGAGGTCTGTAAGGGGCATGCATAAGGGCACTTTTGTGCCTAATGTCCCTGTCCTACTGTGTTATTATCCTTTCTATTACTACGTTCTACTTATGTTGTGTTATGTTAATATGTACTATAATACTATGCTTGTTTGACAAACAAACAAACAAACAAACAAACAAATAAATAAATAAATAAATAACCTACAAAAAGATATTGACCTCACCTACAAAAAGATATTGACAAAATTGAACGGGTCCAAAGATGGGCTACAAGAATGGTGGAAGGTCTTAAGCATAAAACGTATCAGGAAAGACTTCATGAACTCAATCTGTATAGTCTGGAGGACAGAAGGAAAAGGGGGGACATGATCGAAACATTTAAATATGTTAAAGGGTTAAATAAGGTTCAGGGGGGAAGTGTTTTTAATAGGAAAGTGAACACAAGAACAAGGGGACACAATCTGCAGTGAGTTGGGGGAAAGATTAGAAGCAACATGAAAAAATATTATTTTACTGAAAGAGTAGTAGATGCTTGGAACAAACTTCCAGCAGACGTGGTTGGTAAATCCACAATAATGGAATTTAAACATGCCTGGGATAAACATAGATCCATCCTAAGATGAGGGCAGACTAGATGGATCATGAGGGCAGACTAGATGGATCATGAGGTCTTTTTCTGCTGTCAGTCTTCTATGTTTCTGTTTCTAACAGAGAAGCAGTATCTATGAGCCTTCATCCTCTTTGAACTTTTGAAAATAGAGAACCTCTGAAAGGTTCTCCTGAGATCCTGCATCAAATGGGTTGAGACTGGGTGGAGAAGACAATTTTGGAAATATCTTGGAGCCAAACCATTTGGGGCATTGGATATGTACTCAGAAGCCAATGAGAAATCAGTGTAGAATGTAAAATGTTCCTTTTGGTGACTGGTCTCTGCATTCTAGATGATTTTCAAAGATGACATGCTTCCACTCACCCTCTAGCAATAGTCACGTCTCTAGTGACGAACCTGATCCTTTAAGGCAGTGTTTCCCAACCTTGGCAACTTGAATATCTGGACTTGAATATCTGGACTTCAACTCCCAGAATTCCCCAGCCAGCATTTGCTGGCTGGGGAATTCTGGGAGTTGAAGTCCAAATATTTTCAAGTTGCCAAGGTTGGGAAACACTGCTTTAAGGATAGCGCTACCACATCAAAAGATAAAACTTGAGATATATGAAACATGCAATGTACAGTAACTACACCATGTTGGGTTCTGCTTCAGTCTGCTTTATCCCATCAAGACCCACTAGGTCTTTTCTTCCTTTCCTCTCCTGGTTCTATAGGGTCTCGGTAAACCGGGCAGCCATTGACCAACAGAGAGAGAATACAGTGATCCCTCGATTATCGCGAGGGTTCCGTTCCAAGACCCCTCGCGATAATCGATTTTTCGGGATGTAGTGGTGCGGAAGTAAAAACACCTTCTGCGCATGCGCGCCCCTTTTTCCATGGCCGCGCATGCGCAGATGGTGTTTTTACTTCCACACCTGGGAAGAACCAGGGAAGGTTCCTTCCGCCGCCCAGCAGCTGAGGAGCCGCCTGCCTGCCCGCCTGCCCGCTGCTTTTCCGCCTGCCACTTGTCCGCCGCTTGTCCGGCCGCCGCTTGTCCGCCACTCGGTGCACGATCGGGGTTTCCCCTTTGCGTGGGCGGCGGGGAATTCTGGGAGTTGAAGACCCAGGGAAGGTTCCTTCGGCCGCCCAGCAGCTGATCTGCTTGGCAGCGCAGTAGCAGCGAGGAGACGAAGATGGGGTTTCCCCGTTGCCCAGGCAAAGGGGAAACCCCATCTTCGGCTCCTCGCTGCTACTGCGCTGCCGAGCAGATCAGCTGCTGGGCGGCCGAAGGAACCTTCCCTGGGTGCTGCCCGCCGCTCGAGAGCAAGAGGGGGAGAGATAGAGAAAGAGAGAGAAGGAAAGAAAGAGATGAGAGAGGGAGGAAGAGAGTGTGAGAGAGGAAGAAGCAAGATAGAGAAAGAGAGAGAGAAAGAAAGATGAGAAAGGAAGGGAGTGACGTCATCGGGTGGAAAAATCGCGATATAGCGTTTCGCAAAGATCGAGATCGCGAAACTCGAGGGATCACTGTATTTGCAGCAATCATATCAGGAATCTGAAGCACTGTAAAGTCTTGTGAAGCAGATCAGGATTGCAGCTTCATCTGGCGTTCAAAAATGAAATGAAGTAGACTTGAACCTGCCTAATCTTTCTTCAGGAAAATGAAAATGAACTATGCTTCCAGACCCAGTTCTTTGGGAGTTGAATTGGCTCCTATTCACTCAGCATTTAGAAAGTCTATAAAGTTTTATCCATTTTTAAATTAAACCATTTCAGTATCAATAGTAGTGTTATCTTTTCATTATCTTTTAAAGTGTTTATTCTATGTTTGTTTTAAAAGTTTGTTACCCATTCTGAGCTGTTCTTAGGGTGGAAAAATAGGCACACACATCTCCATACGTTTTCACACAGAGATAGTTATAATAGAGAATTGGGATACCACTTCTGAAGACATTTTCTCTGGGATTTGACCTGATGAAATGATTAGCCTAAACATACATGGACATAGATTCCTTCCAAATAAAATCTAAATTTCTAAAAACCAAATCATTACCTTTCCTTTGCTCCTTGCCTATCTAATTCTTTCTTTTGACCTTTTCAACAAATTCCTTTGGAAATAATTCCCCCCCCCCAAGGGTCTGACCCAAATCTTCATGCCAAATTAACATGGCTATCTTGTTTATTTAGGAATAGAACACTTGAAGCACTGATATAATGCTTTATCCTTCATCTTCAGTATATTGATTCTTCAACTGATGGTTTTCATTCTATCTGCATCATCCAAGCACTCTGTTCTGTGAAATTGAATTGCCCTTCATTAATTTGCACTGATTGGTTTGTATAAAACATACCCTTTCATCAGCGGTAGGAAACAAGCTACATTTCCAATCTAGTACCACAAGTGCCGTCATTTCATGTTAATTAACTTTCTGTTTCCTTTTTTAATTTTTATTTTCCTGAATACTTATGGAGGCTTTCTGGCATTAAAGTGCTTTGAACTTTGAGAGAGGCATTTTTCTCCATCCATTTTCATTTTCTAAGATTAAATTTTCAATCAGCAACACTGTCATAACCATTAATATACTGGTGCAATCTGTCTTCAGCACTTGCTGAACATGTGCCTTGATTATCTCTTTCTGAGATGACCAAGATATATGCAATAAAATATTTATCCACTTATTTATGACTTGAGCCATGATTAACTTCACACAACAAAATATGAGATTACTCCTGGATGCAACTGTTATATGCAAGATATATGATCCATCAAGCACCATTGCTCCTGTTTGATCCTCACTTCTTTCAATATTATTTTCCTGTCTGAACAATTTGTATGGTTTGTTTTGAAACCTATTCAGGTCCTCTGTTCCTAGGCCAGCTCTGTATGTGAGGGGTAAAGAGTTGACTGAGGTCTTATTTCTTCCAGAAAGAATGCTAACAAATCTATGCCAGAAAATATGGGAGAAAACTGAAGAGATTAGATAATATCAATGTGTTCTGGAAGAGGGATATCTAAAAGAATGCAGAAATTATGAAATAATTGCACAACACCTTCATCCAAGGAAAGTTTAGCTTACAATTTTGCAAAGAAGCAGATAGATTTCAGAACAGGCAGAGGAAAATGAGATCAGACAGCAAAGAATATGAGGCAACAGAGGGAACAAAATAAAATAATAATTATTAGTTTATTGACTATGGAAAGGTGTTTGTTCCTGGGCATCATATCAGAATATGGAATGTGGAATAGTTAATGGGAATGGTGGAACAGCTGAGGAATTTTAATAATGAGCAGGAAGCAATTCTACAATTTGAGTTTGATTGAGAATAGTAAAGGGAGTAAAACAAAGATTAGAACTACCAAAGCTAAACTGAAAAAAGGAGGAATATTCTTGGTCTTTTGCTGCTGTTGTTGTCTAATTGTAGTATAGATTATTGCAACCCAGACAATCAGGCATATAATTTCTACATCTGATATGTTTTGAATCCATTAAAATAATGGCAGGATTGGGAAAGATAGGAAGCTGAACCATTGAAACATCAAATCTTAGATACATATAGAACATAACTTCAGTGGCTGAAAGTAAGGAAGACTTAGCCCCGTTTTTTATAAAAGTAAAAATGGAAAGAAAAATCTGGATTATCATTCAATATTAAGAGCACAATCTGAACCAGCAAGTTTAATTATCTTGCAGCTGATGTTAAAAAAATGAAGATAGCAAAACCTTTTCCTCTGAGTTTAAGAATAGATAAAAATGACACATACTGGAAAGAAGAGATTAAAAAAAGAGAGGAAAAACTAAATGAGCTTTTGAGGGATATTTCTGTGACAATGAAGAAAACTTAAAAGCAGTGGTCTTTTCATTGGCATTGAATAGCTGTGAAAGACGGCCATTGAAAAAGAATGAGGAAAAGAAGATAGATATCTTCAAATTATGGCTTTGCAGTTGGTTACTAAAAATATCATGCGATGCAGCAAGAACTAATCAAGCATGGACCAAATAAAGGCTGATTGCACCCTCCAGACAATGATTAGCAAGCAGAAAGTTCCCCCTGCCCTTTTAATTGGTGAATAAATTTCACTGAACTCAACTGGACTCTGATCTGCATAGGCAGGTTGAAGACTGCACTAGCAAAAGTACTATTTGGCTTTCTGTTGGACTGGAGAAAGAGTAAAGCTGGAAGAATCTATTGCAGTGTTTTTTAAGGCTGTATTTTTATAGTTTTGTATAAATTCCCTGGTAATAAATCCATGTTTGAATAGTAGTGTTTTCAGTGAATACACTTCCTACAATCCCTACCTGACTTGATGGAATGGATAGGTATCAGAGGAGGGTTGCTGTTGGTTCGGACCGGTTCTTTAGAAATTTGGTAGCAGAAATTTGGCGCTGCTCACCGAACCAGGAGCAATGATCAATGATCCATGCTCCTAAACTGGTCCGCCAGTTAGTGCAGATTGCAAAACCCCCCACACCCCTCTGTGCATGCGCAAAGGCTTCTGAGCATGCATAGAGGGTCATTTCTGGAAAGGGATGCGGACACTTCCGTCGTGATGTGAACCAGTGGGGAAGGTAAGTAGAACCCACCCCTGATAGGTATAATATACTGCTGAAAAAAATAAAGGGAACACAACACAATATAACTCCAAGTAAATCAAACTTCTGTGAAATCAAACTGTCCAAACTGATTGACAATCAATTTCATTTTGTTGTCAGCACATTCAACTTTGCACAGAACAAAGTATTCCATGAGAATATTTCATTCGTTCAGATCTAGGATGTGTTATTATTTGAGTGTTCCCTTTATTTTTTTAAGCAGTGTATAATGAAGAGCTGTATGCAATTGAATCCCTCCCCTTTTTTTTTTGCTTGGCCCATTTTAACTTTACCTCCATCAAAATTGCATTCTTAGAAGTGAGAAAGTTTTCTAAATCATAACAGAATTTTTTTTTTAAAAAAAATATCACTTGGAGCATATTTGTTAGGCTAGAGCTGTATGAAGATCTGGAAAGGACCTTGGAGGTCTTCTAGTCTAATTGCCTACTCAAGCAGGAGTCTCTATACTATTTCAGACAACTGACTTTCCAGTCTTTTCTTAAAACCCTCCAGGGATGAAGCACCTACAGCTTTTGAAGGCAAGCTGTCCTCACTGTTAGTAAATTTCTCCTTAATTCCAGGTTGCTTCTCTCCTTGATTAGTTTCCATCCATTGTTTCTTGTCCTGCTCTCTGGTGTTTTGGAAAATAAGTTGGCGCCCTCTTCTTTGTGACAGCCCCTCAATACTGGAATACTGCTACCAAGTACAGCCCTAGTCTTTTCTCCCTCTAGACTAGCCATGCCCAATTGTTCAACATCAAATGTTTTTGTCTCCAGGCCCTTAATCATCTCAATTGCTCTTCTTTGTACTTTTTTTGTGATATGGTGAACAAAACTGGAGGTAGTATTAATACCACTCTACTACGCCCTGGTCAGACCACACCTGGAGTACTGTGTTCAGTTCTGGTCACCACACTTCAAAAAAGACATTGAAACTCTGGAGAAGGTGCAGAAAAGAGCAACCAAAATGATCAGGGGTCTAGAAACCAAGACTTACAAAGAGGGACTGCGGGAACTGGGCATGGATAGCCTAGAGAAAAGGAGGGCCAGAGCGGACATGATAGCAGTCTACAGGTATACGAGGGGTTGCCACAGAGAGGAGGAGATCACTTTATTCTCCAGGGCACCGGAGGGCCGGATGAGGAACAACGGCTGGAAGCTGACCAAGGAGAGATTCAACCTGGAAATAAGGAAGAATTTCCTGATGGCCAGAACGATCAATCAGTGGAACAACCTACCAGCGGATGTTGTCAACTCCAATACTCTGGACATTTTAAAGAGGAAATTGGACTGCCATTTGGCTAGGATGCTATAGGGTTCCTGCTTAGGCAGGGGGTTGGACGTGATGACCCGCATGGTCCCTTCCAACTCTAACAATCAATCAATCAATCAATCAATCAATCAATCACTAAATAAATAAATAAATGAATAAATAAATAAATAATAAATAAATAAATAAATATTGCAAGTGTGGTCTTACTAAGGCTTTATAAAACAGTATTACCACCTCACATGATTTTGATTCTAGGCCTTTGTTTATACAAGGATTGTATTACCTTCTTTGTCTTCCCCTGCACATTATTGACTCATGTTTAAGTGTTTGTTCACTAGAACTCCAAAGTCCCTTTCAGAGTTATTATTTTGAGCCAGGTTTCACCTAATCTGTACTTGTACCTTTGTTTTTTTCCTGCCTAGGCGTAAAACCTTGCGTCTTTCCTCATTAAATTTCATGCTGTTGGATAGGACCCATTGTTCAAGTCTGTTAAGATTTTTTTGGATCCTGAGCTTGTATTCAGGGGTGTTGGCTATTCCTGAAAGCTTAGTGTCATCTAGTAATTTGATGAATTCCCTTTCTATACCCTCATCTATGTCATTCATGAAGATACTGACAAGTACTAGGTGGTGCAATGGCTGACAAACCAGGTTATTTCTGCTGACTGTTGGCTGCCATCAATTTAACAGTTTGAGACTTATCAGCCCTTCCATCCTTCTGAGGTCAGTAAAATGAGCACCCAGATTGTTTGGGGTGATATCCTGACTCTGTAAAATTGATTAGAGAGGCCTGTAAAGTACTGTGAAGCAGCATATAAGTGCTATTTATATTGCTAAGATGGAACCTTGTGGTATTCCACTGCTTCCTTCCTTCCCTTTGGATGTAGTGTAAGGTGACAAGACATTTTACTTTTGGCGGGACAGTCCCGCTTTTTGCCAATTTGTCCCGGGTCCTGTGGGATTTTTTTCCTGAGCCATATCAGTGGGCATGTCAGCTTAGGCCTTATGGGCCCACTAGGAGTCATGAAAAAGCCTGTTTTCATCCTCCAGAGGGGGGTGGAGAAGGCCCATTTTTGGTCCCCCAGGCTTCAGAGCTTTCTAGGAACCTGGGCAGGACAAAAACAGCCTCCCCACCCAGAAGCCCTCCAAAGGCCAGAAATGGCCTGTTTCCCAACTTGAAGAAGTTGGCAATGAGCCATTTATGGCCTCCGGGGGGGTTAGGATTAGAGTAAGGTGACCAGATGTCCCGCATTCTCAGGGACAGTCACGATTTTAGCAATTTATTTATTTAATTAATTTATTTAATTGGATTTGTATGCCACCCCTCTCCGAGGACTTGGGGTGGCTCACAGCATATATAAAAAACAGAACGATAATATAGATCCAATTAATGCTACATTTAAAAACAATTAAAAGAAAAACTTATCGGCCAATCATTCAACAATCATACTTAAGCATTCAATGGTCAGGGGGAAGATCTATAAGTCCCAAGCCTAGTGGCAAATATGAGTTTTTAAGCTCTTTCAGAAGACAAGGAGGGTGGGGGCAGTGCGAATCTCTGGGGGAAGCTGATTCCAGAGGGTTGGGGCTCCCACAAAGAAGGCTCTTCCCCTAGATAGCAAGAGAGAGAGAAAAAGCAAGGGAGATAATTTTTTTTGTTTTTTGTTTTGGCTAAACTTTTTTTAGCCTCTCCTCCCCCTCCACTCAATGGTATCCCTCTCTCCCAATCTTAAAATCTGGACACTTTAGATTAGAGCCCTCTCCAGGCTCTTAGAAAGGCTCTAATTCCTGGGGGAACAAAAAACCCAGAACTCCTGGTTCAACCAGAACTTGACAATCAGGCGGTTTCTCGCATCCAGAGGGCCTCTGGGGTGGGGAGGCTATTTTTGCCCTCCCCACGCTCCTATAAAGGCTCTTGAAAAACAGCCATGCCAGCGTGTGTCGGGAGCAGGGGGAGGGTTGGCATGCACGCATGCATGGAGGGGGGGCTCACATGAAATTATGGGCATGCACATTTTTTTTAAATAGGAAAGTGAACACAAGAACAAGGGGGCACAATCTGAGGTTAGTTAGGGAAAAGATCAGACGCAACATGAGAAAATATTATTTTACTGAACGAGTAGTAGATGCTTGGAACAAACTTCCAGCAGACGTGGTGGGTAAATCCACAGTAACTGAATTTAAACATGCCTGGGATAAACATATATCCATCCTAAGATAAAATACAGGAAATAGTATAAGGGCAGACTAGATGGATCATGAGGTCTTTTTCTCCCATCAATCTTCTCTGTTTCTATATATGCCCCCATTCCTCTCTTTTAGCAGGCAAATCAAAAAAGGTTCACCATCATTGTTCTAGACATGGGTGGAAATACATACGGTGATGAAAATTCATCAATATTCAAGCTGTTGTTGAATCAACCACAAAATAATAAAAAGGCAGCTGCCAGCCAATGGACACATAGGACTCTGATAGCCTAGAATAAAATGGATATTCCAAATAATGGCCATCTAGAAGGGGAGAGTAGATCTGATAAGCATTGTCAATCAGAAACTGGGGCTTTCACTACATCAGAAGAAAGTGCTACACGCCTTATACTCATAACAATTTGGGAAGGATATTAACAGCTTTAAAGCAGAGAGCTTCAAAACATAGTTGGGAGGTCCTTTTGCAATCAAATAGGAGTGAGTAAAGAATGATGTTATTTGTTTCCTTTTCCCCAAGCTAGGTAGGTAGAGTGGTCATGGGTCAAGCGGAAAGTATGTTTATGCTTTTTCTTTATTTTTGGTTATAACTCAATGGACAACAGGATGATCTAAAAATAATTGATCCGGTAAACATTGATGTTATATAACTGAACAGCCCAACTCATCTCACAGTTGTAGAGTGAATGGGGGAGGAAGGATATTTTTTTGTCCTGAGTTATTTAGAAAAATAAAGGTGAGATTAAAAAAAACTAAAAACAAACAAACCTCCCCCCCCAATGGAATGCAAATGATGAAGAAAGAGAAGAACTTGAACCCACACTGAAATTGGATTCAATAAGCGTAATAATCCAGGAGGTTATCCTGTTTACTAAAGCTTTGCAGAAAGAATACTTTGTTCCCAACACCTGTTCTCACTTGACGGGAGGTGTGAGTTAGGTGTTTAATTGTTTTTTAAAGAAAACTCTTTTCACAAAGATCTTGCAGGGTTGTTAATTTTTTTTAAAGTATCATTTATTTAATGTGAGAAACTGCATTGAGGTAGTAATTCTTTCTTTGTTCCTCAAAAGCCATTGCATGAACAGTTCATGTGGGAGTTTGTACTAGAAACAAAAAAAAGCTCTGGTAGAAGGATTTGAGAAAGAGTTGGCCCTCTAATAACTAGTAACTGGTTTGGGATTACAATTTAGAGTATGGTAGAAGTTGTTCCTTTTTTGAAATCCACTTAGCGTGTCTCTTGCGGTATCAAACCGTTCCCTTGTCACTTTTTTTTTTTTTTGGCAGAAGAGCACAACTAGGTCACTGCACTCAAGTATATTTTGTCTGTCTACCACATGAAATATTGTCCCATCATTGTTATATCTTGATGGCATGGAGAAACATCATCAGGCTATTCTGCATTAATTCATCCCGTGGACAGCTCCCAGGAAAGAGCTGTGAACATTAGCAGAACTGGTGTGCAAATATCAATTTGTTGTACTTACAGATGCAATTTTTTAAAAAATGTACATGTTCTTAGTGGGAAGTTGAGATAGTCTTAAAAAAAGTTATTAGGACTAATGCCAATATTTTTTCTTTTTTCTTTTGCCCTGTTTCAAGTGTCGTAATATGAAGTCTTTTCCTGCCACCCCCTTGTGTAGATGACAGCACAGGATGGATTCAAACACCCTCAAAAATAGATTTTTAGCACTTAGGTGCGGGTGGTGTGATGGGAATAAATTAGTTTCCCTAGGATAATGAAGAATCTTGTTTAACTTTCAGCCTGTGTTGTATGTTTGATGTTTTGGGCTGAAGGAGAAACAATTTAAGGAGGAGAAGAAAATAAATTTAAAGAATGCACTAAGAAGCTCAATCACTAAATTCACTACTGCAAAGAAAACCAAGTATTAATATGTTAGCTTGGGAAATTAAAATGATGCTCATATTATTTATTTATTTATTTATTTATTTATTCAATTTTTATGCCGCCCTTCTCTTTAGACTCAGGGCGGCTTACAACATGTTAGCAATAGCGCTTTTTAACAGAGCCAGCCTATTGCCCCCACAATTTGGGTCCTCATTTTACCCACCTCGGAAGGATGGAAGGCTGAGTCAACCTTGAGCCGGTGATGTGATTTGAACCGCTGACTTTGAGATCTACAGTCAGCTTCAGTGGCCTGCAGTACAGCACTCTACCTGCTGCGCCACCCCGGCTCTATTGCTGCTTCCAGTGTTCGATTTTGTAGAGCTTTTGTTATGGCATAGTGCTAAATATATCGTGTGCTTTACAGAGCAACAAGCAAAAGAAATAAGAGCTTTCTAAATTGAATCTCAGCAATCAAGTGGAGAAAAATAAAGGAGGTGACAAGGGGCGCATGCTATCATTTAACCTGTCATTAATAAATTGTAATATTCTCTAACTGGGACTTCCCTTAAAGGTTATTTGGAAGCCTTCAACTGATGCAAAATGTGGCTGTATGGACAATTATTCATGCCTCCAGAATGGTGTGCATTACACCTCTTCTCTGCAAGTTACATTGCTTGCCAATTTGCTTCTGGGCCCAATTCAAGGTGGTAGTTTTGATCTTTAAAGCCCTCTATGGTATGAAGCCAAATTATTTGAAGGAACACTTCATCTCAATTACAATTGGGACCCAGGGGAAGAGCCTTCTCTGTGGCGGCCCCGACCCTCTGGAACCAGCTCCCCCCGGAGATTAGGATTGCCCCCACCCTCCTTGCCTTTCATAAACTTATTAAAACCCACCTCTGCCATCAGGCATGGGGGAACTGAGATATCTTCCCCAGGCCTACATAGTATATGTATGGTATGTTGTGTGTATGTTTTTTAAATTATGGGTTTTTAGTTTTTAAATATTAGACTTGTATTGTATATTGTTGTGAGCCGTCCCGAGTCTACGGAGAGGGGCGGCATACAAATTTAATTAATTAATTAAATAATAATAATAATAATAATAATAATAATAACAATAATAACCTGTCCTATAAGGTCAAGCAGGAAGGGAAGATAGTGAGCTCTACTGTATTTCCTAAAGAGTTCTATCTGATGAACTCAGGAGATGAACCTTTTCTGCCACAGCTTCTGCTCCATGGAACATCAACGCCAGTTGAGACTAGCCCTGATCATTTGGCCTTCTAGAAACTTAACGTGTGGCTTTTTCTGCAGACCTGGAAATCTCTTGAAACAGATAGTCAGCAAGATGGCTTTATTAGGTATGAGTTTTTAAACACTCTCCTGCAATCTTATTTATTTGTATTTCTCTCTTACTTATACTAATTAAGATATTTTTAAAATTATTTGTTTTATAGTGTGTCATTCAAAAGACATTTATGAGATGAATGGCTATATAAATTTGATAAATAAATAGCACTTAGCACTTATATACCGCTTTACAGTGCTTTACAGCCTTCTCTAAGTGCTTTACAGAGTCAGCATATTGCTGACAATTTGGGTCTTCATTTTACCAACCTTGGAAGGATGGAAGACTGAGTTAACCTTGAGCCTGTTGAAATTATGTTGAAAATATTTTTTCATAGGATATAATATCCAACATAGTTACACATATTTATTACATTTTATCCCCCTCCATTTATTACTTTATAAATAATTTAAAGTGGTGAGCATACCTAATACCCCTTCCTCCTCCTATTTTCCCCATAACAACCATAATGACCCTGGGCTGAGAGATGTGATTGGCATAACATCATACAGCTGGCTTCATTCATTCATTCATTCATTCATTCATTCATTCATTCATTCATTCATTCATTCATTCATTCATTCATTTATTTTGTCCAATATACAATGAGGGTTTTAGTGGGTATATATCTATAAGCACATAGTAATCTACATGATGAAGGTTATAGAGGAGATGCTCATAGTAAAATATATCTAAGAAAAAATAGAAAAGAAGATATAGTAACAGGTCTAGAACTCACAGTCTCCTGGTTTCTAGGTCAGCACCAAACTAAATATGAAAGTTTTATAACATTAAAAAGTGTTTTATATAAAATGTTAATAAAACATTTATAAAAATATTTATAACTACTTTACAAAGGAAAATTCAAGAGCAAAACCAAGAAAACCTACAAAAATGTGTGTTGTAGTACAATATCAACCAGCATATGTAAATTTATTTTAAAAAGACAATTTGATTTCCACTTTTTTCACATGTATGTGAAAGACTCTGAATTAGGTAATACCATTTGTTTGGTACAAATTAAATGACCAAAATAAAAGACAAAACTAAGCTTTTAAGAAATAAATAAATTTGAAGAACAGCTTTCTGAAGTAATGGGCTATCCAAAATAAAAACTAAGTTTTTGAAAAATAAATAAATTTAAAGGACAGTGTTCTGAAATAAAGGGCTATCCTTTATAACTAAGGTTACTGTATACCTAAGGCATCCCTTCAATGATGGACCTAAATTGTTTCTCTATCATGTGTCTTTTTGCTAATCTTGGAATGAGCCTCATCGAGAGAGGAACAAGGATTAAATCCACAGACAGACATTATCGACTGCACTGTATAAAGCATTTGGTGGTAAAACCCACTTTTGACTACTTTGTGACTATGAGGATTTATACAGGGCCAATAAAGGGCCTTGTCTCATTTTCTTTGGCGTCATACTTCAAAAATCCCCAACCCCATTGCTTCTTGTGGGAAATCTGTCCTTCATCCACTTCTTTTCATAGGCCTTCTAATTGAATTGGGAATTTGGGAAGGGATGTGAAGGAATTTAAAAAGCCTATTACTTCAGCACGAATTAGATTCTTTTTGTGGCCTGCTCTGGTACGTATCCTTAGGGATTCTTGAATGGGCAAAGCTGACATGTAATGTCACAGTTCAATATTTCTATCTGATTGATTTGAAAACAGCTTACCTTTTATGGTTTTTATAAGCTGATTTATTATCTCGTTTTATAGCTGTCCCTGATGCTTTGCGCTGCAAGGTTTCTCTCTCTCTCTCTCTCTCTCTCTCTCTCTCTCTGTCTCTCGGTCTCTCTCTCTTTCTCTCTTTAAGTTCATGGGACTGAAAGCCATGGAGTGATTGTGTTACACAGCCCGGGAGAATCATGAGCAGAGAAAAAAAAACAAACTTCAATGGTTTGCTTAACATGTGGCAACACAATTGAACGGCCAAGGCCAAACCTCTCTGTCTCCATATTAAAAAGTACAGCTCATAAATCTCAATAAAGCAAGATTATCATTGAATCTACACTAACATTCCTTAACATAGGGGGGACTTTAAAGAAAGCTGTAGGGTAATATAATGTAAATATAAAAAGAGACATAAGTTAACCATAAAATTCATTGTCAGCATTTGTGGCAAAAGCAGTTACCATGGAACGGTTTTAAAAGAAGATGAGGCTGGTTAATGAAGGATTATGCTACTATTTATTAGAAACATGGAAACATAGAAGACTGATGGCAGAAAAAGACGTCATGATCCATCTAGTCTGCCCTTATACTATTTTTGTATTTTATCTTAGGATGGATATATGTTTATCCCAGGCATGTTTAAATTCAGTTACTGTGGATTTACCAACCACGTGTGCTGGAAGTTTGTTCCAAGGATCTACCACTCTTTCAGTAAAATAATATTTTCTCATGTTGCTTTTGATCGTTCCACCAACTAACTTCAGATTGTCTCCCCTTGTTCTTGTGTTCACTTTCTTAATAAAAACACTTCCCTCCTGAACCTTATTTAACCCTTTGACATATTAAAATGTTTCGATCATGTCCCCCCTTTTCCTTCTGTCCTCCAGACTATACAGATTGAGTTCATTAAGTCTTTCCTGATACGTTTTATGCTTAGGACCTTCCACCATTCTTGTAGCCCGTCTTTGGACCCGTTCAATTTTGTCAATATCTTTTTGTAGGTGAGGTCTCCAGAACTGAACACAGTATTCCAAATGTGGTCTCACCAGCGCTCTATCTAGCGGGATCACAATCTCCCTCTTCCTGCTTGTTATACCTCTAGCTATGTCTAAGTAATAGATAGAATGGATAGTCTAGTAAAAAGAAGAGCTAGGGGGGACATGATAGCTGTATACAGGTACTTAAAGGGTTGCCATGGAGGTGAGGGGGTCACACTATTTTCCAGGGCATCAGAGGGCCGGATGAGGAACAACGGTTGGAAGCTGACCAAGGAAAGATTCAACCTGGAGATAAGGAAGAACTTCCTGACGGTGAGAGTGATCAACCAGTGGAACGGCCTGCCAGCGGAGGTTGTCAACTCCCCAACTTTGGACCTTTTCAAGAGGAGATTGGACTGCCATTTGACTGGGGTGCTGTAGGATTTCTTGCTTAAGCAGAAATAAAATAAAATAAAATAAAATAAAATAATAAAATAAAATAAATAAATAAAATAAATAAAATAAATAAAATAAATAAAATAAATAAAATAAATAAAATAAATAAAATAAATAAAATAAAATAAAATAATAAAATAAAATAAAATAATAGTAATAACAGTGATGTGATAATCATTAAGTATAGCAGTTAATAGTAATGCAATTTTCCATGATTAATTTAAATTCCAGTTACGGTATTTTAGCAGTTATACAGCAGATATAATCAAGTCTGTTGTTCAGTGATGTACTTTCAGATACTAATCATAAACCACTTCTGGACACTAATGAAATTCTTCAAGCATCCATATACAAAAATGAAATACTACAAATGAGCTTTACACATTAAAATAAAATAAAAAAATAGTATGAGACCCGAATCAATCCTTTAACCTGGTATTTCTCAAACTTAGCAACTTTAAGATACACAGATTTCAGCTCCTAGAATTCCCCAACTAGAACGCCAGAGTTCTGAAAACTGAAACCCACATGCCTGTATCTTAATGTCGCCATGGTTTAAAAATCTTACTTGAACTTACCAGAAACGGAGTAATAATAATAATAATAATAATAATAATAATAATAATTATTATTATTATTATTTATTAGATTTGTATGCCACTCCTCTCCAAAGACTCAGGGCGGCTCACAACAACAATAAAAAATATTTAGAACCAAACAACACATACATACCAAACATAAAATATAGAAAGCCTGGAGGAAAGGTGTCTCAACTCCCCCATGCCTGGCGGTATAGGTGGGTCTTGAGTAGTTTACAAAAGACAAGGAGTGTGGGGCCAGTTCTAATCTCCGGGGGGAGTTGATTCCAGAGGGCCGGGGCCGCCACAGAGAAGGCTCTTCCCCTGGGGCCTGCCAAACGACATTGTTTATTCGACGGGACACGGAGAAGGCCAACTCTGTGGGACCTTATCGGTCGCTGGGATTCGTGCAGTAGCAGGCGGTTCTGGAGGTACTCTGGTCCAGTGCCATGTAGGGCTTTAAAGGTGATAACCAACACTTTGAATTGTGACCCGAAACTGATCGGCAGCCAATGCAGGCCACGGAGTACTTCTACTGCCTGTCTGATATGATCAGGAAGACCAATCATCACTTCAAAGTTTATACATACATAAGTCCCACAGTACTTTTATGGTTATACACTGAATCTCTGCGATGTTTGTAATACTGTTTCAGGAAAATATTATAATCTATACCTATGTTCTAAAATTAGAGGAAAAGGGACAGTCTTCAGCCATGATGATGAACCTATGGCACGAATGCCACAGGTGGCACACGGAGCCATATGTGAGGGCATCTAATAGGTCCAGAAATCCATGTGTGGCAAAAAGGGCCATCAGTGAATCAATAACTGCCTGAGACTGAGTGGACTGTAAATGGGCCACTTCCACCCACTTGGACAAGGCATCCACAGTTATCAAAAAGGTTTGCCCCATGAAGGGGCCAGCCAAGTCTATGTGTAAGCGCGTCCAGGGGCCTGATGGCGGCTCAGCACGGGGGGGCATAGACCTGCTTTCCTGACACACAGCGCAGTCAGCAACCCGCTGTTCCACCTCCTTATCCATACCTGGCCACCATACGTAATCCCTTGCCAGGCCCTTCATTCTCACAATGCCAGGGTGACCCTTGTGCAAAAGAGCCAACACCTGGTTCCGCAGCCTGCCTGGTATAACTACTCTGCCACCCCTCAAAAGAATTCCCTTCTCAACTGAGAACTCACTGCGACAACGACAAAAAGGAACGTAGAGATCAGCTGGGGCAGAGACTGGTCACCCCCTCAGGACCCATTGCCTTACCTGGGCTAAAACCCGATCCTTCCCAGTCTCCCTGGCCACATCTGGAGCGGCCAACACCAAAGGTCCTTCTGATAACGCTAAAACGGAGCTAGCTGGAGCGGGGTCTGCTAATTCTTCGGCTACCGGGCATCTGCTGAGAGCGTCAGCGTGCGCGATGTGGTGACCTGGTTTGTATGTCAAGCTATAGGTGTAATTGGCCAGAAAAATGATCCAGCGCGTCATGCGCGGGGACAACACTATTGGGCTCTGGCGGTTACCGGCTAACAACCCCAATAATGGCTGGTGATCGGTCACTAACTCGAATTTCCTGCCGCACAAATACTCGTGGAAACGGCGGACTCCCGCTACAAGTGCTAATGCCTCCTTATCTATCTGCCCATAGTTCCTTTCTGCCTTGGCTAGGGTTCGGGAAAAGAACGCTATTGGGGCTTCAGCTCCGTTGGGCAACCGGTGGCTAAGGACTGCTCCCACACCGTATTGGGAAGCATCGCAAGTGAGGACTAGCGGCAAACTTGGGGAATATTGGGCCAGGACATTGTTTGAGGTGAGTATCTGTTTAACCGCCCCAAATGCGGCTTCCTCCCGCTCACCCCAGCGCCAGGGAGACCGCCTGTCAAGTAGCCGGTGTAAAGGTTCTGCCACAGAAGCCTTGTGCGGGATAAAAACCACATAAAAATTCAGAAGCCCCAGGAAGGCTTGTAGTTCCGCCTTTGACTGGGGTCTGGGGGCATCCCAGATCGCCCTCGTTTTCTCCGGGGTGGGATGGATTCCCTTCCCATCCACCCTGAATCCCAGGAAATCAACCTCTGGCACCCCAAAAACACATTTTTTTGATTTAAGTTTCAAACCCGCCTCTTGAAACTTGGTCAGAACTTTCTTAACCCTCCATAACAATTCATCTTCGGAACTCCCCGAGACCAGGACATCATCAAAGTAGGGCACAGTTCCATCCAGCCCATACAATAAACATTCCATCAATCCCTGAAAGATCCCAGGGGCAATAGAGACCCCGAACTGTAATCGATGGCATTTAAACACCCCCCTGTGGGTAATAATCGCCTGGGCCTCTGCTGTAATGGGGTCGACGGGGAGCTGCTGGTACGCTTGAGACAGGTCAAGCTTGGCAAAAACCCTGCCGTTACCAAGGGTGTGGAGTATCTGCTGCACCACTGGCAGCGGGTACGAGTGGTGGGCCAGTGCCTTATTGACAGAACACTTGTAGTCCCCGCATAACCTTATGCCCCCATCCCCCTTGAAAGCGATGACCAGGACTTCCGGTTTGGAGGAGATCGCGGCGGGACGTTTCTGGCAGGGCTCTGCCAGGCGATCCCTTCTACCCCCTCCGAAGGTCGCATTTGCGATCGGATCGGGCCCGGATGGCCCGATCCATGAACAGGGGGCTCTCCTCTGCCCGAGGACCCTTCGCCAGGACTCCGGAGGCAGCGGTTCGCCCCGCAGCTTCGGAGACGGGAGAACCGCTCCTCTTCGCTTAAGAGGACCGGCCAGCGCTTTCTCCCCTCACCCAGCGGGAAGAAGAAAAACCTAAGAACTGAAAGTACAAAATTTCTTGCTTGAAAAAGAATACCAGACAAAGGACCTAAGGTAAAAAATCTCCACTGTGTTTCGTGTTCAAAAGAGAAGATCGTGAAAGTTTTAAGTAAAAGTCTTTTTTTCTTCAGGGCGAAAGTGAAAGTTTTTCCCTGTTTGAATTCATCCGCAAACAACAGCCGGATCTAACTTTTTTTTACTTTTACTTTTCCATCTTGAACGTGAACTTTGGAACCTATAAAATAATTTCTTGATTTCATGGTTTAATAAAATAGCCTAAATTTGACATGACTGTTTAGAAAATTTTAACTGCTAAAGGAAATTACTAGTGATGATTAGAATTGGTTTTTGATAGACTGTCAAAATCATAATGTTCTGGGCTTAAATTTTGAAGCGGAGGAACACAGCCTTGCTGCCTTTTTTTTTCTCTTTCTTGTTGCTCTTTTTCACAACATGAAATAATTTTAATAACTGTGAATTAAATGGAATCTAGAAGAGATTGAAATCACTTCTTTTTTGGATTACTTACTATTGGATTAACCTACTTGGATTACTTGCTGAGCCTTTTTGGATTATTTGCTGACTCTTTTTGGATTATTTGCTGAGAATTCTTTTGTTCAACATCTGCCTTGCTGCATAGAAATTAACTTGACTCCATTTTGGGATTTGTTTCTTTGTTCCTGCCTTGAACTTGGAAAATAAACTGACTTCACTTTGAATATAAGCAAGCTTTTGATTTGTCTTACTCTTTGAACCTTGAACTGAAACCAAATACAACTTCACCTTCTGAGACTTGGATCTTCATTCTTACTTTCCAGTAAAATTACAGGTTCCATAAGAAGAACTTAAGTATATTAAGCATATAATATTTCTATTGTGTCTTTGCATAATTATTTTTTCTTTCCTGACTTTCCTTTGATTTTTTTATTAATTCCTTGTGTATTCTTATTATTAGAAGAAGTTTAGTTTGAACTATATGCATTGTTAATAACCCTTGGGTTCCTGCTTTATTTTAAATAGTTGAATTCAAATATTACCTCCCTTTTTCTTTTCCCCTTTGAACAACTCTCTTCACTTTTCATTAATAATTAACTTTTATTTTTTATTTTTTATTTTTCCCTTTCTCCCCTTTCTTCCCTCCTCCCAAAGCTTCCCCTCCAATGTTTCTTCTTTTGTTTTTCTATATATAGCTGATATTTCTTTTTTTCTTTTATCTTTTGTCTACCTCTTATTTGCTAAGGTTAATACCTGTTCTCTCTTTTTGTGGCATTTAATAATAATATTTTTTTTTCTTTTGAATTCTGTTATTAATTGAATTGGTATTGAATTGGCATAGTTATATTTTAAGGGAACTTCATTGAACAGATTTGGAATCACATTGAACAGATTTGGAATTTATAGCAATTTTTCTCCTTTTCACTATATATAAATTGAAACCAATTTCAAACTTGAAATAGTGGATTCTAATTTGATAATGTCCCATACTTCAACCCTTGTTAAAACAGCAAAAAAACAAACTACACCAACTACCCTCTCTCCACAAGTCTCACCGCATTCTTCCCCTTCACACCAGGTGATAACCATGTCCACCAAAGATAAAGACAAAGACAAAACAATGCAGTCCAACCTTGCAAATATACATGAGACTTTAAATACTTTGAAGGACTTCATGGTTAAATCACAAGAAGATGCCACCCAACAAAGAGAGGCCATAAAGGAGGAGGCAACACAACAAAGAGAAGCCATAAAGGAGGAGGCAACACAACAAAGAGAAGCCATAAAAGCCGACTTGGCAGAATTCAAAGTTGAGATGGCCCAAATGAAAGCTGACATGGGTGAGATGAAAGACCAGATAAAGCAGATCCAACAAACACTCCAAGAAAGTGATGACCGAGTTAAAAAAGTTGAAGAGCAATCTGATAAAAATGAGAAAAGAATGGACTACCTTGAAGGGAGAGCTGATGAAAGATACAGAAGATATGATGAATCAATCATCCAGCTGGAGATGCAACGAGCTTCGTACGGACTTCGATTTCAGAATATAAAAGAGGAAAAAGATGAAGATTTAAAAATGACTATGGCGGAGATTATTGGAGGCATACTCCAAGAGGATCCTGCTGCTCTACTGAGAGAAATCGATGAAGTATACCGAATCTCGAATAGCTATATCCGTCGACACAACCTCCCAAGAGAGATACATATTAAGTTCACAAGAAAAGCGTTGCGAGATGAGATACTTCACCACTCAAGAAATTCCCAGCCTCAATGACAGGGAGTAGACATAAAGATACTAAAACAAGTTCCAAGAAGTGTCAGAGAAAACAGAAGAGATTATCACTTTTTAACCAAAATTTTGATCAAAGAAAACATCACCTACCGTTGGCTTATTCCACAAGGACTTTCTCTGACATGGCGTTCTACAAGGTACAAACTGGAAAACGTAGAACAAGCCATGTACTTTCTTGAACAGAGTGGCATTGGCCACTCCGACTATGCAAGTAAGCAACAAGTGCTCCAACTACAACCAGCTCAACAACAATCAGGGGAAAAATTACCAACTCAGCAAGAAGAAGATTTGGGAGCTACCGCTCAAGTAATAGAGCAGGACCAAGGCCCTAGAAGAGTTCAACCTCAGCAAGAAACCAAAAAACCCATTAAATGACAACAAATAAAGACTTAAAATTTTTTTCCGTAAATGTTAATGGACTTAACGAACCAAGAAAAAGGAAGCAAATTTTTTCGAAAATTAGAAATCAAAATGTTCAGATTGCAATATTACAAGAAGTTCATATTAAAAAAGATAACCAAAAATTACTCTTGAATCCCAAAATTGGAAAAATGTATGCTGCATTAGCAGACAAAAAAAAAAGAGGTGTAGTGATGTATGTTAAGAATTCTATAAATTCCAAACAAATATATAAGGATAAAGAGGGTAGGATACTGATTGTACAAGTTGATATCGAACCTAGACCTCTAGTGGTTGTTTCTATTTATGCTCCCAATGAAGACCAAATGACATTTTATAAAAATTTACATCAAATAATAATAGACCTAGCTATTGACAATGTATTGATAATAGGTGACTTCAATGCTATTACGAATAGACAATTAGACCACTCAGGAGGGGGAGGCAACCAAAAAAGGGAAAAAGGGAAAAAAACAAGAAGGAATTTGTTACCTAGTACTTTCCAAAAAATGAAAGCGGAATTATTACTAAGTGATATTTGGAGGGAAAGACATCCCCACAAAAGGCAATTTACCTTCTACTCCAACCCTCACAAAATTTGGACGAGAATTGACATGATATGGGCGCCAAAAATGGTGGCAGAACAAATAAGAGAGGTCGAGATAGATGTTAATACATGGGCTGATCACAACCCAATAGTGGTCTATATGACGATGAATAATAAACAGAACAACTGGCGGATGAATAGATATATATTAAATGATAAGATATATAAGGATTGGATTGAGAAGGAATTAAAAATATTTCTTGAAATTAATAAAACATCAGACACTACTCCACAGAATTTATGGGACACAGTTAAAGCGTATATAAGAGGCTTAACAATATCTTATACAGCAAAACATAATAAGGAAAAGAAATTAGAGTACTCACAATTAACAAATGAACTAAAACAATTAGAATCCTTATCGCAGCAACACATTAAGAACAGAGATTTAAAGACAGAAATAAATGTAATTAAACATAAAATTAGAGTTATAGAACAAAACCAAC
The DNA here is from genome assembly GCF_031021105.1 of Erythrolamprus reginae. Classification (NCBI taxonomy): domain Eukaryota; kingdom Metazoa; phylum Chordata; class Lepidosauria; order Squamata; family Dipsadidae; genus Erythrolamprus; species Erythrolamprus reginae. The sequence continues at coordinate 300,438,051 of NC_091950.1, forward strand.
TAACTGAAAAGATCAAAAGAGCAAAGCAACAATATTTTGAACATGCAAATAAACCTGGCAGATGGTTAGCGTATAAACTTAGAAAACAGAGTCAATCAAAATTAATCCAAAAATTAGAAGACAAAGACAGTATAATAAAATATGATACAGAAGGTAAGGCAGACATTGTATATAATTTTTATAAAGAGTTATATGCTAAAGATCATGTTATTGAAGATGAAGTTTTTAACTATTTAAAAGCTTCAAATTTACCACAAATAACAGAAGACCAACAGGCCACCATGGATGGACCAATAACAATGGAGGAACTTTTAACAACAATTAAAAAACAGAAAAGTAATAAGGCCACAGGCCCAGATGCCATACCTGCAGAATGGTACAAGATAGACAATGAAACAATAAGAAATCACATGTTAGAAACCTTTAATTCATGTAGACTTGATGGAAAAATCCCCAAATCTTGGTCAGAATCACTGACAACCTTAATACATAAACAGGGTACAGAACCAGAAAAAATTAAAAACTATAGGCCTATATCATTATTAAATGTAGACTATAAGATTTTTATTGCCATTTATGCAGAGAGACTTAAAAGAGTTATAAATGGAATAATACACCAAGACCAAAATGGGTTTCTTCCAGGGAGACAAATTAAAAATAATCTTAGAACTGTAATAAATATATTAGAGTACTATGAACAACACTCAGATAAGATGGCATCTCTAATGTTTCTAGATGCTCAAAAGGCCTTCGATAACGTTAATTGGATATTTATAAAAATGCAATTAAACAAAATGAGATTTGGCCCAAAATTTGTTAATCTAATAGATACCATATATTCAAAGCAAACAACGAATATAATATTGAATAACAGTCAACTACCAACACTTGATATAAATAAGGGAGTTCGCCAAGGATGTCCTATATCACCATTGTTATTTATTATGACTCTTGAAACTTTATTAATTAAAATAAGAGCAGACCCTAAAATAAAAGGTTTAACCGTAGGAAATGAAACCTATAAACTCCAGGCCTTTGCAGATGATCTAATGTTCATAATTGAAGAACCGACAACAACAGTTCCTACTTTACTACAAACCATTGAACAATACGGAAACGTAGCAGGTTTAAAGATAAATAAAACCAAAACACATTTCTTGACCAAAAATATGAATAAAACACAAGAAACTAAATTAGAAAGTATTTCTGGAATAAAGACTGTAAAAAAAGTAAAATACTTAGGAATAAATTTAACAGCGAAAACAATAACATTAAAAAATGATAATTATATAAAATTACTAGCAGAAATTAAAAAAGATTTAGCAATGTGGAATAATTTGAAAATATCTTTTTTAGGAAGAATTGCAACAATTAAGATGAATATTTTACCCAAGGTTTTATTTCTTTTTCAGGTAATACCAATAAACCCAGGGGGAATTTTTTAAAAAACTTTAACAAACCTAGTTAAAAAATTTATATGGCAAGGGAAAAAAGCAAGGATAAAAATGAATTGCTTAGAAGATATTAAAGAAAGAGGAGGATTTGGTCTTCCAAATTGGAAACTATACTATCAGGCCGCCGCACTAACATGGCTCAGAGATTGGATAATCTTAGATAACAAAAGAACACTTAACCTAGAAGGACACGATTTAATGCTTGGATGGCATGCATTTTTATGGTATGATAAGGACAAAAACCATTCATATTTTAAAAGGCATACATTAAGGAAATATTTATTAGAAGTATGGAAAGACATAAAGAAAAATCATTTTTTAAGTATCCCAGAATGGCTAGCTCCTTTAGAAGCAATAACACATCCAAAGTCTATAAAGGACAAGAAAATAACTCATAGATATAAAGAATTATTAAATGATCAGATGAAGCTTAAATCTAGAATTGAACTACAAGAAGAAGGGATAATAATAGACTGGTGGCACTATGCCCAGATCCGATCTAGATATCAGAAGGATAAAACTCTTTACATTTTTGATAAAAGCAAGAATCCTTTAACTACTTTAATTACCACTAATTCAACAAAAACGATAGGGAAAATATATAAATTACTTATCGCTTATAAAAATATAGAGTTGATTTTAAAAGATACTATGATAAGATGGTGTAGAAATATTGGCAAGGAAATAGATATAGATACATGGGAGAAAGTGTGGATTAATAATTGGAAAATGACTAAATCAGTTTCATTAAAAGAAAATCAAATCAAAATGTTTTATAGATGGCATCTCCCACCAAATAGGATAGCAAAAATGTTTCCCAAAACATCCCCAATATGCTGGAAATGTAAGAAGGATATAGGAACTTATTATCATCAATGGTGGACATGTGGTAAAGCAAAAACATATTGGAAGATGATTGAAAAAATATTAAAAGAAATAATAAAGCAAGATATAGATAATACCCCGGAATTTTACCTACTAGGTGTTACAAATCAGACCTATAAGAAAGAAATTCTTTATTTAATTATACACATATTAACCGCGGCTAGAATAATATATGCGCAAAATTGGAAAGGGGAGGAAATCCCCAAGGAAGAAGAGGTTATAGCCAAAATATTAGATTGCGCTGAAATGGACATGATGACAAGAAGATTAAACGATCAAGAGGATACTAAATATTACGAAACATGGAACAATGTTTATAAATGGATAGATAAGAAAAAATAAGACATATAGATTGATTTTTAGTTGTTGTTTCTTTGTGTTTGTTTTTACCTAGGTGATAACAATATTAATACTAGCTTAAAAGTACTTTTTGATGATTATGACATAGTAGTGTATGTACAAGTATAAGTAACATACTAAGATCTTTGATGTATAATAGCTGAAATTAGCTTAATTGTTTGGATTGATGGTTTGATATTATTTTATTATAGTAATTAGGATTATACTAAAGGTATTTTTTGGTAATTATGTTATACTACATCTACATTGAAATTATGTATTCTTTTTCTACATTTGAATGTATACTTTCATAAGAAGCGGGGGAAATACACCCCCACTTTATGTTTATTGTTTGTATGTATTTGTTTGTTTTTATGAAAATTAATAAAAAAAAATTAAAAAAAAAAGAAAGAAAAGAAAGCGATGACCAGCGGGGTCTCCCATGCCGCCTGGTCAACCGGCTCCAACACTCCCTGAGCAATCAGCCGATCCAATTCAGCGTCAACTTTGGGTCTGAGGGGAATGGGAACTCGGCGGGCTTTTAGCCGCACTGCGGGCACTTGGGGGTCGAGGCTAAAAGAAATTGGGGTCCCGGTGTAACAACCCAAATCATTATCAAACACTGAGGGAAATTCCTTAGCCAAATTGTCAAAGGCAGATGCCCCCATCACTGCATTAACCCCCGAGACAGACAGACCCAGAGACTTAAACCAGTCTAGCCCTAAAAGGTTGGAAAATGGCCCGTGTACTACGATCAGAGGCAAGTTGCCCACGAAAGTCTTAAACCTAACTGAAAATCTACCCTCGCCCAGGACCGGAATCGGGGCTCCTTGGTAGTCCCTTAAAGTCAAGTTACATGGTTGCAGTCGACCCTTACTCAGTCGAGGAACACAACACTTCAGGGTGGCCCAGGAAACCAATGAATGTGCCGAGCCAGTGTCCACTTGCATGGCACACGACGCTTCCCCGAGACGAACTGTCACTGAGATCTTCTCCATCGAATCCGACGTCTCCCTGACATAAGTGGACGCCGGACGCGGACAGCTGTAGACAGCGTTGCAATCTTCCCTCCTGTTTGAGGAAAATCTCCTCTGCCATCGGGGATTGAAACCTTGGGACTCCCTCTGCTCTCTCGATGGGGCAGGTGGGGATCTGCGGAAACGGCAGACCCGAGCAATGTGGCCTTTGGCACCACAACGCCGGCAAGCCGCGTCCCTGAAGGGGCAATTCGACCTAAAATGGTTGCCCCCACATCCCCGGCACAGCGACAGAGGGGGACGGGGATGAGCGGCCGGTGGATCACGACCTCGGGAAGCCCCCAGCCGGCAAACTTCCTCCTCCTCAGCCTCACTGTTATCCTCTTTCTCAACAGGGGTTTTTTGTTTGTCAGGCATGGCAGGCCCTTTGGCCGTAGCATTCACGGAGCTGTCCATGGCCGCCAAAGACTGGGTTGACAGCTCAAAGGCACGAGCCTCAGCCAGAGCTGCCTGAAAAGTTAAGTCTTGGGTGGCTAGAAGGCGCTGCTTCAGGCGACCATCTCGTACTCCAAACAGAAGTCTGTCTAGTAAATAGTCATTTAAATCGGAGAATTCGCAATATAAAGCCGCCCGGCGGAGAGTGGCTACAAAGTCATTAATGTACTCTCCTTCCGCCTGATTCCTTTGGTAAAACTTGTATCTTTGTGCACAGCGGGAAGGGGCCGGGGCATAATGGTCCTGCAGAGTTGACAGAAAAGTCTGCCATGGCACGTCATGTATTGAGACCGGGGCAAACAAGGCTCTGGCCGTCTCAAACATCTCGGGACCGCAGAACCCGAGGAAATAAGACCTTTTCCGGTCCCCAGAAATCTCAGTATACCCATTGGAAATTAAAAAACAGTTGAAACGGGCGACATAAGAGTCCCACGTCTCCCCTTGTGGATCGAAAGGGGGAAAAGTAAGTTGCACAGACATCCTCACTTACTGTAAATATATAAACAAGAGATCCGTAATGGCAGGCTCGAATCCTCGTCACCAGTATAATAACTGAGGCCTTATTATAACATAGCAGTTTAATTAACAACGTGCCAGCAGAGGCAGGTACAGGCTTAAAACAATCATGAATACACAGGCTTTTATACAGCTCGCTGTCTGAGGCAGCTACCAATCCAAACAGTGGAAAGTTCCCGCTTACATTGTAACTGGGGCTTACGTGCCCAATCAGCACCCTGGAGAGGGACGAGCGAGCGCGGCTCTGACAGCCGGCTGTTACTATGCGGACACAGCACTTATGTTACATGTGCATGCTGGCCAGCTGATTTTTGGCCTTTCAGAGGGCAGGGAGAAACTGTTTAAGCCCTCCCCAGGCTTCAAAAAAGCCTCCTGAAGTCTGGGGAAGGCAAAAAATGACCCAAAAGGCCTACCAAAAATTCAGGAACTAACTTCCGGTAGGCCTGTTGAGTCCATTTTTCACCATCCACAGGTTCTGGAAGCTTTCCTGAAGTCTGGGAAGGTGAAAAATAGCTCAATAGGCTTACCAGAAGTCTGGAGGCTTCAGTGAGGTTTGTACCCCATTGCGTTCCCCCCCATCCAGTCACCACCCCACCCCTATTGCACTTGCCCACAACCTTTTGGCACCCGAGCAGCGATGGGCTACGAGCTGGAATGCCAAATTGTGCTCACCCCCGCAGCTCGTAAGTTCTTGTGGGACCAGCGCGATTTTGCTGCTGCAAATGTGGAGGTAGCAAAATTGCGCCCGTGTTTTGGCGAGGTTTTACCTGCGGTTCCATGCGCGATTTTGCTACCTCCACAGGTGCAGCAGCAAAATTGCACTGATCCCGCAAGAACATATGAACCGCGGCAGCGAGCGCAATTTAGCGTTCCGGTTCATAGCCCACCGCTGCACCTGAGCAAAAAAAGCTTTGCCATCACTGGGCTTTACACCATTTGGAACATTACATTATGAACAGGCCTTTGAACTGAGTCTGAAAATAGATCCAAAAGAGGTGTTGTGGGTAGAAGATCCATTATATCTTTCTTGAGGTGAGGTGACCAGAACTGTACACAGTATTCTAAGTGTGATCTCATCATCTATTTTTGCAGAGGCAATACAACACTTACTGTCTTATTTTCAATTCCCTTCCTAATCATGCCAAGCATGGAATTTGCTTTTTTTACTGCTGCTGCGCACTGGGTTGACATCTTCATTGAGCTGTCCACCAAAATCCCAAGATCCCTTTCTTGGGTTATCTCAGAAAGTTTGGTCCCCATCAATTGGTAGGTATAATTGGGGTTCTTTGCCCCGATGTGCATAACTTTGCACTTGTTTAGGTTAAAATGCATTTACCACTTTGTTGCCCACTCACTCAATTTCGAGAGCTCACGACAATCAGTTTCACTTTTCACTACCCGGAACAATTTAGTGTTTGGAACATATTGAATCATTTGCTACTGTTAGCAAGCAGATTTAGGACAGGAGCCACCTCTACATCCATTAACAATGGCTAACCCAGGAACTATGAGCCTGATAATTCAGAAGGATTGTAACTTCATCCAATTGGGTGGCAACCCATGATTTCTTCCCTCAAGTGTAATGGTGATTAATTCTCTGCAATATTTGGAAAAAGTTCTCAGACTTCAATCAGTGACTAATTTTTCTAAAAGCAGGATGGAAACCTATAACGGAAATTACATGTAGAAGGCTCCCATCATAAACAAAACATATGACAGACATACCGCCAACATTGTACAGAAAAGAAACTAATTCAGAAAAAAAAATTCAGAGAAAATAAAACTATTCAAATTGATAGCTTTGATAAAGCCTGTTTATTGTAATGTTGTAATTCTGTTTCAAATTCCAGGTTTTAAAAATCTGTCCAATGAAATAGTGGTAATGGATGTCTGGATTCTACATTTAACATAGTTTGTTGCATACTGCTTTTCCAGAAGACTGAAAACTTATTGGGTTTAATTTAATCTTTCAGCTCCATGATTTATTTTTAAATGCATTGTTCTTTATTTACAGCGTTTTTCTTCCATGCTTTCTTTCTTGGCTCATCAGGCTCCATGACAGATGCCAAAACAGCATAATTGGCTCAGTTCTATGCATGTTTATTTAGGAATAGTGTCTTTGATTTTACGGCTAACCAGAAGAGTGTCTATGGCTTAATCCCTGGCTGGTTGGGTTGCAGGATTGGCAAAAATCTCTTCTTCAAATATTATAGCAAAGTATCGACAATTTATATTGACATTAGAAACATGTGGCACACCTATCTGGCCTTTTTATAGCAAAATTTGATCTTTGGTGAATTGATTATAATTATGTAATCTCCCCAATATATTATGGAGAACTATAACCATACCTACAGAGTATTAGTATCTCTTACTATAGCTGTACAACAGCCCAAATGTTCTTTAAAAAAAAATTATCAGAAATCTCCTGATTGATGTCATGTTGCTGCTAGCAAGTACTGGAAATTACCAGAAAGATTTTCTCTCTCTCTCCAGTAGTAGCTGTTGAATTGGAGAGCAGCTGTGGACTTGTTTTAAAAAGAAGCTGATTTGATCTGACATAGAAAACATATTCTAGAATAACTACATGGGAAACTGTAAGATGTAATGAGTGTTAACTTCGTCTGTTCTCAATTGAAGATCTTAATCAGTCACTTAGCCAATGTCTTCTTAAAATCGCGATTTCCCCTCCCTTCACCACCAAGAATATCAGTTATTTTGAACATCGAAGAACTGAGAAATATCTGAAATTCAAGACCCCAATGTCGGTTCTCCTCATGACACACAGAGGGCCTTGAAGGAGAGAAGGTAGAGTTGCTACAAGGCAATGATAAGAGGGGCCTAAGCCCACTCCGAAAAAATAACAGGATAAAATCCCAGACAAGGCCTTCCCTGGTTTGCATGAAGATAAAAGGAGAGATGGGCAGCATGATCAGACTTGTAAGATTCTGTTACCATACTGTTACAGTAAAAGTAGCAGTATGATATGAGACTGTTTCTTTGTCCGCACTAATTTGTAAGGCTTGCATGACACAGATTAAAAACATTATGTATGATTTTTTTTCAATTACTCAATGAAAATAAAATGGATGAGGTTCCATCTAGATCAGGGGTATTAAATTCAAGGCCCAGGGGTCAGATTCGGCCCACAGGTGCTTAGATCCGGTCCGCAGGGCTACCCTGGAGACAGTGAAGGACTGGTCTGCAGTGCTTCTGCCAGCAAAAATGGAGCTTGTTAATGCTGCCCATAGCCCTCTTGAGCTCAGTTTTCACTGGCAGAGCGTTGCAGAAGACCATCAGAGCTGAAACAGAACTTGTGAGCCCGTTTTCACTGGCAGAGTGCTAGAGCCACCACAGGCACCACTGACGCGAGTAATGTTGAGTTGGCCACACCCACCCTGGCAATACCTATCCTAGTCTTCAAGATCAAACACAATTCTGATGCAGCTTGACACCTGTTCTAGATTATAACAAGAAATATACAGTAGTATATATCAATGTTAATATAGAGGGAGCAGATCATGATATAAAACAGGTTATGATTTGTTCTGCCGGACTCTCTGGTAGGAGCCTCCCAAAAATTCAAAGGTACAAATTTCAGACACACACACGTTTGAAAATTCAAAACAATGTTCTTTATCACAAAATTCAAAATAAACTAAGCACTCTTTTTGTATTGCAAAGAGCACTCGTCCCAAAACAACCTGGTAGTTTGTACAAGTCCCTTATCAGTTCGTAAGTACTTAGCTTGCAGATGTGAAGAAAGTCACAGTCCTTCTTCTTCTATGAAGTGAAACACACTTTGCTCTGCTTTGGTTTCAAATTGGTGAAAAGTCAACAAACAAAGGCCGGAGTCAGCAAGACATTCATGAAACACAACGATCAGATAATTCTCCACAATGGCCAAACCCACACGCTGCTATTTATAGCAGCAGCACTAATTACAGCAGCCCCACCCAACCACAGGTGGCCTCATTTACTTTTGTAATAATCCTTTAGTTGTTGCTTCCTATGCATCACTCTACGCATGCGTGGATGTGTCATTAATTCTTGTTCAGAATCTAGAGATGATACAGATGATTGATCTCCTCCTGGGCTGTCTGCCAAACTCTCCTCCTCCCTGTCACTCAGGCCTCCTTGGTCAGAGGAGACTTTGTCGGCAGATTCCACTGGGAGCAAAACAGGCCTGCAGCATGTGGATGTCTCCCCCACATCCACCTGCACATTCCTTGGGGCAGGAGCTGGGCCAGAGCTAACCACAACATGATTGGGGATCTTAAGGTGAAATAATACTTCAATCCTTTACATGTTTGGAGGAAGAACTGCAACTTTCTAATAGATCATGAGTTCTGCATGCAGAAAACCCAGTCACAGCACTTCAAAGCAGCATCAAGAGAGGTTTGTGTGTGGCATGCCAGAAAACCATTGCCTGATTCCACAGTGACTATATAGACTTTTTGGGAGCATTTTACATTTCTTCAGAAGACAGAAATATATTAAACGGGATCACTTGAGGCTTCCTGCATGCAAAACTCATAACTATGCACTTCTTTTAAAAAATATGTGGCAGAAAAAAATATATTTTGCAGAGTTTTAATAGATCATTAGTCCTTTTTCTGAAGGTTTGCTTTCCTACTGGGTGCACGGGGTTATCCTGGCAAATGATTATCTTCTTGATTACATGTTTTGCATGCATTTAAATTGTCCTTTGCCTTTGGAGATACCAGAGTACAAGAGGTTGAACAGCATGGTCATTTCTTGGATCTCAGCTGGGAATGTTGGCTATGACCTGATCTTAATGATAACAATGATTAAACTTAAGCAAGCACTGGGGAGAAGTTGGGAGGTCACATTGTCATACAATTATCCAGTAAAGTAGAAGTCAGTTTTATGTTGTTTATGTAAGGCCCATACACTATGGTATCACTAAACCGAGCCAGATGGTGTCCTCAAGTCTTGTTTGAGATAATTTGGTCATTTGTTTTTCCTCCAACATGATATGATTTCACCACCCTTTCCTAAAGGCTTTTCAGAAATTAGGCTCCATGAATGCAGAAGGCAGCTGGAATGAATTTAGGGGTGGGGTGGGGAATCTTAACCCTCAAATCTTCCAATTCAAATTTGTGTAATATGGAGTGACTATGTATGCAGTGTATTTACAATTTTTCTATTTGAATTTTTCATATGAAATTATTATAAATCATGTACATTTATTTATTTATCCATAATGTATGTCTGCTTGGATTTAGGGTACTTACTGCTTATTTGAAACCTGAAGTTTTAAGCTCGCTAATCTGATGCTTGGTGTTATTCTTTTACAATACTACTAGCAAAGCAATTTAAAATGCACTTAAATGTATATCTTAGAGAGATACAGGCAACAACATTTTCTAACATTTCTTGCAAATGCACAATTTCTCTTCCCTTCTGCAATTTAATACTATATTTTATTCTAATATATTCTCAAGAGAATGCCCTTTATTTTGTTCAAGATTGTTTAATCTATTTATTCAATTTATATGTTGCCCATCTCACTATAAAGTGACTCTGGGCATCTTACATCACCATAAAAACAAAGTAAAGACATGAAAATATTAAAATTAAAAGAGCAGTCTCCAGACATGGACATCCAGAGTATCGCCCAGAGGGCCTGAGATGGAGAGATAAAGCTGGGTGTTATTTGCACCCCAAACCAATGGAATACCTTACTCAGCACCTCATGTAGATATTAAGTAGGAAAGGAGAGAGAATCAAGGCCTGAAGTACCCACAAAGTAGGTCTATCAACATTGACCTTGATGGAAAGAGGAGAACCAGTCCCTAACTCTCAAAGTCCATCCAGAAGGATATCATGATCACCCACATCAAATGACACCGAGAAGTAAAGTTGAGCCAGAGTCGATGCATTACATCCAGCCCATTACTGTATAGAAGTTATCCCCCAGTGTAATCAATGCTGTCTCAGTCCCAAACCCTGAAAGGGGTCAAGATAATCTGTTCCATCCAAGATCCTATGAAGGCCACTCTCACCATACAACCTTTGTCCACATGAGTTGGACAGCAATGATTTATTGAGGGAATTGCATGCCACTGTATCCTGAAGAGCTGGTAGAACTACTCCCCCCTGAAAAAGGAATTAACCATTGCTTAGAGTCACTTATGCATCCCTTCCTGCACACCCATAGCTAGCCAGAAATGGCATGCATCTAAGACACAAGAGGCCAAACTAGAAGCAGCAAGGGCCCTGTCCACTTCTTCAGGTTAAATGAGTTCAAAATCCATCCAGATAACTGTATAAAACATGCTCCCCCAAAAAAAGTATGCACAGATTTTGCCTTAAGGACAGAATCCAGTGTAAAGCAAATAGGATTGACTTTGTAATGATAAAAATAATAATAATTGCTACTTGATCTTCCTTCCAGTTGTATAATAATGTCATGCGTCTTCATGATATTGCCTTCATTTCATCCCTAACTGTATTTTACAGTACAGGAACTACAGTACATAATTTCCCCTTTATTATTTTATTACTGTCCAAAGCAGATCCCGCCAGTGAAGAGGTTGTTGTGGTGATGCGTCAACGGTCTGTGCAGCTGGCACCCGAGTCAGACAGTGAGGAGGCTAGAGACGACTCGGTGCCAAAAGGCAGGAGTGGTTCTTCAGGAGGAGGTATCCTTGAGAGTAGGCTTGGGGCTAATTGGCCACTCCTCTTGTCTATTTAAGGGATGACGACGCAGGCAGCAATTTGCAGGGAACAGCATTTGTCCATATGCCTTTGTGTTTTGAATTCAGAAATATCTGCTTGGCTCTTGTTCTTTCTCTTGGCATTCTTCCTTGCTTTGGGGCATTTTGCCCACCATTGTAAGCTTCCTGATCTCTCCAAGGCTGTTTGTTCAGACTTGATTTATTATTTCATGGACCTGTGCTGGCTTTTAATGAAGTTGAATTGACACCTGGTGTTCAGCAAAGACTCTTTTACACTGTATTTGTGTTTGTTGACTACTAGGAAAGCTCATTAGTAGTCTTAGTAAATGAAGGTTTGGACAGAGGTTTGTAGCTGGGGCAGAACAATACCTTCCATATAGAGGTGGGTTGCTGCCAATTCGGACTGGATTTTCAGAACCAGTAGCAGAAGTTAACCACCGCTTGCCGAACCGGCAGTGATGACTTGCAGTCTATGGTCCTAAACCAGTCCTCTGGTCACTGCAACTTGCAAACAAACTCCTCTGTGTATGCACAGGAGGTCATTGCCTGGTGTTTTGCATAATGTGATGGGGGTCCACTTCTGCCGCAAACTGGTAGGGAAAGTAAGTGGAACCCTTCGCTGCTTCCATTGTTATTTCTTGATGCATATCAGAATGGTGATCATGGTTTGCAGGCACAGAGTGGACTAAACAACCTATTTCTAACCTGCATTTGTCTTTATCCTTACCTTTCATCAACGGAGAATCTCAATATCCTGCAGGTCATTTCACAGCTTGCTAAGCTTGGGCTTTTATGTGTCCTCATCCCTGCTTCTGTCCATTATTCCTGACCTTTTAATTACTAATTTATTTATTAGATTTGTATGCCGCCCCTCTCCGAAGACTCGGGGCAGCTAACAACAATAAAAAAGACAATGTAAACAAATCTAATATTAAAAATAATCTAAAAAAACCCAATTTAAAGAACCAATCATACATACAAGCATACCATGTATAAATTCTATAAGCCTAGGGGGGAAGGGAAAATTTCAATTCCCTCATGCCTGACGACAGAGGTGGGTTTTAAGGAGCTTGCGAAAGGCAAGGAGGGTGGGGGCAACTCTGATATCCGGGGGGAGTTGGTTCCAGAGAGTTGGGGCCACCACAGAGAAGGCTCTTGCCCTGGATCCCGCCAAGCGACATTGTTTAGTCGACGGGACCCGGAGAAGGCCAACTCTGTGGGACCTAACTGGTCGCTGGGATTCGTGCGGCAGAAGGCGGTCCCGGAGATATTCTGGTCCAGTGCCATGAAGGGCTTTATAGGTCATAACCAACACTTTGAATTGTAACCGGAAACCGATCGGCAACCAATGCAGACTGCGGAGTGTTGGTGTAACATGGGCATGTTTAGGAAAGCCCATGATAGCTCTTGCAGCTGCATTCTGCACGATCTGAAGTTTCCGAACACTTTTCAAAGGTAGCCCCATGTAGAGAGCATTACAGTAGTCGAGCCTTGAGTAATTTTCTCCTATAAAATAAGATTGTGGGCTGTTTGGGGGTGAGGAATTTTATTTTGCCTCTGCAAAGCAACATGGACAGGGAACTTTGTGTAAATAAAGCTGTAACAAATTCCAACTTCCTGACGGTTTACCCTGTCCAATGTCAAGGAGAACATTGCTATTTCCATAGCATACATCACAGTCTGTTTTTCCCAAGCTTTATTCATTTGTACATCTCACCTCCTGCTCTAGTCCTTTGCCTTCTCTTGATATGAATGGCAAGAGTCTGCTGAATATCTGACCTTGGCATGTGCTTTTATTATGAAACATGTGCAGACGTGGGCCTTGCAATGCTGCTTTGATGAGACTTTTGGCTTCCTAACCTTTTGCTCCACTGGTCATGACTATAACTTACTAGTTCCCTAGAGCAAAGCTGACTTGATTCTCTTATGCTCCCTTAATATTTCACTGGAAACGCTTATGGCCTCTCACTTTGATACCTTAATTTCACATACTGCCTCATGCTCCCAAACTGAAAAGCAAGCTAGCTTTGACTCCTGCCAGGCAGCAGATGCTACAATTGGGGCAAGGCAGAAAAAGAAGCAGCAGGAATTGCTTTGCAGAGAAATGTGAATAAGGACTTGATTTAGCCAACTGGTCTTTCTCCAATGAAAGAATGTAGGGTAGTACACATGCATTGGTTTGGGGTACTGCTACATGGAGGCAAAAAAACTCCAAGGGAATTTAACAGTTTACAGCAGGGTACCGTTATGGATATGGAACTGGAAAAATCTGTACATTATCATCAGTGGGAATGGCCTGTTGTAATATCATTACATTTTAATTCGGTTTTAAAGAGAAAGCAATACCGAATTGTGCTCCAAGTTATAAAAGGATAATGCTTTTCCTGGATGAAACCCATTTGGCAGGGATAAAATTCCTAAATGCTCAGATGCCTCTGGAGAGCAAAGGAACAGGGTTATGGAAATTGTCATAAGTGGAGTACTACCGTGGTAACTATGCAATTTTTAATTGGCAGAGAGCCATCATTGGAAGAGGTAAAGAAAGCAACAGAGGACATTGATCTGCTTGAATAAGGCTGAAAATAAGTGAAATATTGTTTTTATATTATTGTTATACTGCTTTTTAAAATATTTTTAATATCTATATATTAAGTAGGGAATGTAATTTAGTTTAATTAGAGAGTGTATGTGTCTGAAGATACATGTTTCAGTAGATTGAATGTGACAGATGTTTTTAATTAATTTATGACTTAGTTATATTGTAAATGGGATATTTCATTACTTTGTATTGTACCACTATTGTAGAAGGAATTGTGAGTTGGGGGAGTGGGAGTGAGTGCAGTTTGTATAGAATGGCAGGCTTGTCGAGGGATTGGAAGACCTATGGGGATCGGAGAATGACTTCGGGAGCAATAGCGAGCCAGGGCATTAGGGTCGTGACTGGGAGGGGCAGGTAAGGCAGGAGTCAAGGGGTAGGCTGCTCCCGGGGAATCAGGACTCGCTGCTTGAAAGCGATTCCTTGTTCTGGCCCTTTGGTCTCATCCCGTGTAGCTGGTGTCAGATGCAATCAGGGCCCTGGTCTCAGGCTGCTGCTACTCAATGCCAAGTCGGTTGCCAACAAGGCCCCCTTGGTCTGAGATTTACTTTCGGAGGAGGGGGCTGACCTGGTTTGTGTGACTGAAACCTAGCTGGGACTGGAAGGAGGTGTTCCTCTCTTGGAAATGTGCCCAGATGGGTTTCTGAGTCTGACTGAACATGGGTAAGAGTCTATGTTAAGACTTAGCTCATGGTGATAGAGGGGACAAAGTCTACGTACGTTACCGCCCTTAATACGTCTGCAGATTCTCACCCAGCCACCCTGTTTAGGGTGACCCACTCACTCCTGAATAAGGTGGAAGTGATGGAACACTTACAGGTAGAGCTGAGGAATTTGTATAGTTTCTTGTAGATAAAGTTGCTCAGATTCAGAATGATCTGGACTCCAGTTGGGCAATTCAGACCGAGGCAACAAGGTCAGGTATTAGTCCTGTTATTTGGTAAGAGTTTGACATTGTAAGCCCTGAGGAAGTGGATAAGGCCGTGGGAGCTGTGAGTTCCTCCACCTGTCTTCTGGACCTGTGCCCCTTCTGGCTGGTTTTGGCCAGTCAGGAGGTGACATGCGGCTGGATCCAGGCGTTGATTAATGCTTCCTTGAGAGAGAGGTCATTGCAGCAACCTTTGAAGGAAGCAAATGTATGCCCCTCCTCAAGAAACTAAAGAACTATAGGCCAATCTCCAACCTGCCCTTTTGGGGTAAGATTGTTAAGAAGATGGTGGCAGTCCAGCTCCAGTAATCCTTGGGTGAAGCTGATTATCTGGACTTCTTTCAGTCTGGTTTCAGGAGCTGTCACAGCATGGAAACCACTTTGGTCACACTGATGGATGATCTCTGGTGGGCCCAGGATAGAGGACATTCCTCTATCCAGGTGGTCCTTCACCTCTCAGTGGCCTTCAATACCATCGACCATGATATCCTTCTGTGATTGCTGGAGGGATTGGGAGTGGGATGCACCATTTTACAGTAGTTCTCCTATCTCTGTTTCACAGTTGGTGTTAGTGGGGGCGGGGAGAGGTCCACCTCTTGGCTTCTCCTTTGTGGGGTGCCACAGGGGTCTGTCCTCTTCCCCCTACTATTTAACATCTACATGAAGCTGCTGGGTGAAATCATCCGATGGCATGGGGTGAGGTATCATCAGTACGCTGATGATACCCAGTTATACATCTCCACCCATGGCAATTCAGTGAATGCGATGTGCCAGTGCCTGGAAGCTATAAGGCTCTGGATGGGATCCAACAGGCTCAAACTCAACCCAGACAAGACCAAGTGGGTGTGGGTATTTCCTCCTAAGGATTATTTGATCTCTTCCTCCTTTGTTCTGGGGGGGAGAAACATTGACCCCCTCAGATAGGGTCCACAACTTGGGTGTCCTTCTGGATTCACAGCTGAGCCTTGATCACCACCTCTCGGCTGTGGCCAGGGGGACTTTTGCCCAGGTTCATCTGGTTTACCAGTTGCAGCCCTATCAGCACCAGTTGCAGCCCTATCAGCACCAGGACGGGAGGTGATGAGGACTCAGGTCCTCATCACCTCCCGTCCTGATCATTGCAATGCGCTCTACATGGGGCTACCATTGAGCTGTCATATAATATCTATGCTCCACGAGCCTGGGGCCCCTGAATTTAACAACTATCATGGCCATATTGTATGAATGTTATGTATGCACGTTAATGGGATTATGGTTTTTAATTAAGATTTTATAGTTGTTGTTATATTTAACTTTTTAAATTGTCTTTGTAATTTTTATACTGTTGTAAGCCGCCTTGAGTCCTTCGGGATTGGGCAGCACAGAAGTAAAATAAAATAAAATAAAATAAATAAAATAAAATAAAATAAAATAAAATAAAATAAAATAAAATAAAATAAAATAAAATAAAATAAAATAAAATAAAATAAAATAAAATAAAATAAAATAAAATAAAATAAAATAAAATAAAATAAAATAAAATAAAATAAAATAAAATAAAAAATATAAAATAACAAAACAAAACATAAAATAATAAAATAAAATATAAACAAATAAATACTGCAGCTCTCCAAAGCAAGCAAGCAAGCAAGCAAGCAAGCAAGCAAGCAAGCAAGCAAGCAAGCAAGCAAGCAAGCAAGCAAGCAAGCAAGCAAGCAAGCAAGCAAGCAAGCAAGCAAGCAAGCAAGCAAGCAAGCAAGCAAGCAAGCAAGCAAGCAAGCAAGCAAGCAAGCAAGCAAGCAAGCAAATTGCCGGCCAGCCAGCCAGCCAACCAACCAACCAACCAACCATTCATCCACAACAATGAAATGTTTAATTGATTTAATTCTTTCATCATGTTAATAATAACTGAGTGGCCTTAAGCCCAGATCTTCTGTGATAGATAGGCAGAATGAAAAAGTAAAGTCATGCTTGGAGTTAGATGATTTCATAACATTTGTCTTTTGTTTTGGCAACAGTGCAAAAATATTTTGCTTTCATTTTTTGGAATACTTAAAGTTTTCCAACTCCTCAAAATTCTGTTTTTTTAATAGTAATCTCTCATACAACTATTGCTTTGTCCTGGATCAGACCGGAACAATAAAATGCTGCCATCTGACTAAATATAGTAAATATGGAGTATAAATATTATCATAAACATTTCCCCATAAGCAGTTTTGAATCTATCCTTTCTTGACTAGCTCAAAAAGTAGGTTCCTTGTCACCACTCAGAAGAATTTTTAGACTTTATATCTGCCTCCATTTCAATTGTATCACTACCTTAGTGAACCTCCATCTCTAATCTTGAATGCTAATAGGTTCCAGTGTTTGAAAGATTGCTCAACCCAAGTTCAGTTTATACATCTTCAAGAAAAAAAGAGCTGCTGTGAATCTACTGATTGGTAACTGGAGAAATAACTTTAGCACTAAAGCAGCAGACTCAACGCCATACAAATAATCTGGTCACAATCTCTCCATGTGTGATGTATCATGTCTCTTCATTAGCCTAATTTTTTAATTTATATTAAACAACTCTGGAAATCTTCATTTTTTAAAACCCAGACAAGATGGAGTGGCTGTGGGTTTTGCCTCCCAAGGACAATTCCATCTGTCCATCCATTACCCTGGGGGGGGGGAATTATTGACCCCCTCAGAGAGGGTTCGCAACTTGGGCATCCTCCTCGATCCACAGCTAACATTGGAACATCATCTTTCGGCTGTGGCGAGGAGGGCGTTTGCCCAGGTTCACCTGGTACACCAGTTGCGGCCCTACTTGGACAGGGAGTCATTGCTCATAGTCACTCATGCCCTCATCACCTCGAGGTTCGATTACTGCAATGCTCTCTACATGGGGCTACCCTTGAAAAGTGTTCGGAAACTTCAGATCGTGCAGAATGCAGCCGCAAGAGCCATCGTGGAGCTCCCTAGATTTGCCCACGTTTCTGCAACACTCCGTGGCTTACATTGGCTGCCGATCAGTTTCCGGTCACAATTCAAAGTGTTGGTAATGACCTTTAAAGCCCTACATGGCAGTGGACCAGAATACCTCCGGAACCGCCTTCTACCGCACGAATCCCAGCGGCCTATAAGGTCCCACAGAGTTGGCCTTCTCTGGGTCCCGTCGACCAAACAATGTTGTTTGGCGGGCCCCAGGGGAAGAGCCTTCTCTGTGGCGACCCCGGCCCTCTGGAATCAACTCCCCCCAGAGATTAGAACAGCCCCCACTCTCCTTTTCTTTCGCAAATTACTTAAGACCCACCTATATCGCCAGGCATGGGGGAGCTAAGACATCCTCCCCCAGGCTTTTAAATTTTATGTTTGGTATGTATGTGCTGTATGGTTTTAATTGCTGGAGTTTTATATATGTTTTTTAATATTGGATTTGTTTTACTGCTATATTGTTTTATTATTGTTGTGAGCCGCCCCGAGTCTTCGGAGAGGGGTGGCATACAAGTCCAATAAATTATTATTAAATTATTATTATTAAAATCCCCAATTCCTCTGCTTTACAGCAGAAGTAGTAATTTTCCACGAATCAGAGATTTCAATTTGCTCCCTTGATTACTTGCAAGCCACTTGTAACATTAATTGGAAGGGAAGAGGTGGTGCTGATATTTCTAGACAAACATTTGTCACTTATTTGAGATGTCATGGGTGAGAATGAGGAAGTATTTGCCATTCCCATTTTCAACCTTCATTCTGGAAGAAAAGTCTCAGAAAACGGGCCATTGAAATTTTGGCAATGCAATATTGATGTGCTGAGGAATTATAGCCTGGAGTTCTCAATCCTGCATAGAAAGGCCACAATTTTTCCCCTCCTTCTTTCTCCTCTAAAGAAACAAGTCATCTCGCAAAAATCATAGCATTAGGAAAGGTCATTGAAAGCATTGAGTCTTCTCAATTAGGAATCCAAATAATGACATGATTGCCTTGCTATCATTTAAACCTATCCAGTGAAGAGGAGCAGACTGTTAAATTGGGCTTTGGATTTCATTGTTAAACTATGCCTGCATATTTATTTCTAATATTCAGTTGGAATTTACTTTCCCATAATTTCATATCATTATGTCATGCTCTCTGATTCAGAATAGACCTTGATTCAGCTTTCTGTGATATCCCAATATATCTTGCAGTCTAAAAATGGTCTCTTTCTTCTTTCAGTCTTTCCTTGTAACCCATCACTGCTATGGAGCATCTCCTAGTCACAGGGGTAGGCAAAGTTGGCTCTTCTATGACTTGTGGACTTCAACTCCCAGAATTCCTAAGCCAATCATGCTCTCCCAAGAATTCTGGGAGTTGAAGTCCACAAGTCATAGAAGAGCCAACTTTGCCTATCCCTGTGACTAGGGGACCAGAGAATATAACATTGGAAGAGTGGTTGCCAATCTGGCGATGAGCATGGCCAGCCTGGTGAAGAGAAGGACCAGGGGAGACATAATAGCAGTGTTCCAATACTTGAGGGGTTATCACAGAGGGTGTGTGTGTATCAGACTGTTTTCCAAAGCACCTGAAGGCCAGACAAGGAATAATGGATGGAAACTGACTAAGGAGAGATTCAACCTGGAAATAAGGAGAAACTTTCTGACAGTGAGAGCAATCAACCAGTGGAACAGCTTGCCTGCTGAGGTTGTGAGAGCTCCAATACTTGAATCTTTCAAGAGGATATTGGACTGCCATTTGTCTGAAATGGTGTAGGGACTCCTGCTTGAGTGGGGGGTTGGACTAGATGACCTACAAGGTCCCTACCAACTCTAGTAATCTAATCTAATCTAATCCTGGCAGTGATGAGGGCAGTCAGGATTATTTACAGCTGGCTGGAGGTATTGGGAAAGGAAAGGAGGAAGTTGGCAAAGGAGAGGTCCAAGTCCTTCCTCTATAGCTCAACCTGGGAGCTTCTTGTGGAGACAGGATTAAAAGCTGTCTCTGGCTGGCATACCACAGAGTTGGCTAAAATCCTGTGATAAGACACCAGATAAATTACTGGCATTCCACAGATACCACCTTTCCTAAAAAACAGACTTCCTCCTTGATCACCCCTGGAGAGAAGAGATACCCCAAAACTGCATGTAGGCCATGAAACAACACAATTGTTCATTCACTGTCCATGAGGCAAACATGAGGCTACCCATGCTTTAAACTAGCCAATAAGATTGTGTGTTCTCTAATATCCAATGAGATGTAACTTGAGGACTGGTGGATGACAATAAAAAGGGGTGCAAGGTTTTGTCCAGGAGAAGATGTGCCTTTCCCAACAATATGCATTCTTGCCTCCTGTCTCTTTGATTGACATCACTTCTATTGATACTTTTGCCAGTTTGCAGCTGCCATTTTGGGAAATTGGTCCCTTTGTCTTGTATTTTGTATAATACCATGACATCAAGCAGCTATAATTCGTAATTCACTTCAAAATGCGATAGCACAGTTATGAGTATATAGGTAGTAGTCGACTTATAGCAGTTTGTTTAGTGACCGTTTGAAGTTACAATGGTATGGAAAAAAGTGACTTATGACCATTTTCACAGTTACGACCATTGTAGTGTTCCCATGGCCACGTGAATAAAATTTGGATGCTTGACAACTGACTCATATTTATAACCTTCTGTCAAGTAAAGTCAATGGGGAAACCAGATTTACTTAACAACCATCTTACTAATTTAACAACTGCTGTGGTTCAGTTAAGAAATGTGGTAAGAAAAGTCATAAAATTAAGTTTAAGTTTAAGTTTAAGTTTAATCAGATTTGTATGCCACCCCTCTCCGCGGACTCGGGGCGGCTCACAGCAATAGCAATACAATGTAAGACAAATCCAATATTTAAATTAATTTAAAAAACACCAAAAGTTAAAAACCAATCATACACACTAGCGTACCATGCATAAATTTTAAAGCCTAGGGGGAAGGAACATGTCAATTCCCCCGTGCCTGACGACAGAGGTGGGTTTTAAGGAGCTTACGAAAGGCTAGGAGGGTGGGGGCAACTCTGATATCTGGGGGGAGTTGGTTCCAAAGGGTCGGGGCCGCCACAGAGAAGGCTCTTCCCCTGGGTCCCGCCAACCGACATTGTTTAGTTGACGGGACCCGGAGAAGGCCAACTCTGTGGGACCTAACTGGTCGCTGGGATTCGTGCGGCAAAAGGCGGTCCCGGAGATATTCTGGTCCAGTGCCATGAAGGGCTTTATAGGTCATAACCAACACTTTGAATTGTGACCGGAAACTGATCGGCAACCAATGCAGACTGCGGAGTGTTGGTGTGACATGGGCAAATTTAGGAAAGCCCATGATAGCTCTCGCAGCTGCATTCTGCATGATCTGAAGTTTCTGAACACTTTTCAAAGGTAGCCCCATGTAGAGAGCATTACAGTAGTCGAGCCTCGAGGTGATGAGGGCATGAGTGACTGTGAGCAGTGACTCCCGGTCCAAATAGCGCCGCAACTGGTGCACCAGGCAAACCTGGGCAAACGCCCCCCTCGCCACAGCTGAAAGATGTTTCTCTAATGTGAGCTGTGGATCGAGGAGGACGCCCAAGTTGCGAACCCTCTCTGAGGGGGTTAGTGACTCCCCCCCCAGGGTGATGGACGGACAGATGGAATTGTCCTTGGGAGGCAAAACCCACAGCCACTCCGTCTTATCCGGGTTGAGCTTGAGTCTGTTGACACCCATCCAGACCCCAACAGCCTCCAGGCACTGGCACATCACTTCCACTGCTTCGCCGACTGGACAAGGGGTGGAGATGTAAAGCTGGGTATCATCTGCATACTGATGATACCTCACCCCATGCCCTTGGATGATCTCACCCAGCGGTTTCATGTAGATATTAAATAGTAGGGGGGAGAGGACCGACCCCTGAGGCACCCCACAAGGGAGTAACCTAGAGGTCGACCTCTGACCCCCCACTAACACCGACTGTGACCGACCAGAGAGGTAGGAAGAGAACCACTGAAGGACAGTGCCTCCCACTCCCAACCCCTCCAGCCGGTGCAGAAGGATACCATGGTCGATGGTATCGAAAGCCGCTGAGAGGTCAAGAAGCACCAGGACAGAGGATAAACCCCTGTCCCGGGCCCACCAGAGATCATCCATCAGCGCGACCAAAGCAGTTTCCGTGCTGTAGCCGGGCCTGAATCCTGACTGCTGAGGACCTAGATAATCGGCTTCTTCCAAGGATCGCTGGAGCTGGAGCGCCACCACCTTCTCAACAACCTTCCCCATAAAGGGAAGGTTGGAGACTGGTCGATAGTTGTTGAGAATGGCTGGTTCCAGGGAAGGCTTCTTGAGGAGGGGGCGCACAAGTGCCTCCTTGTAGGGATCCGGGAAGGACCCCCTCCCCAAAGAAGCGTTGACAATCTCCTGGACCCAGCTCCGTGTCACCTCCCTGCTGGCCGAAACCAGCCAGGAGGGACACGGATCCAGTAAACAGGTGGCGGAACTCACAGCTCCAATGGCCTTGTCCACTTCATCAGGTGTCACCAGATCATACTCTTCCCAGACAGGTGGACAAGTACGTGCCCCAGTCACCTCAACTGACTCGTCAGTCGACTCTGTATTCCAATTGGAGTCGAGGTCCGCTCGGATCTGAGCGATTTTATCATCGAAAAACGTGTTAAAATCCTCGGCACTACTCTGCAAGGGCTCCCCAACTCCCCCCTGATTAAGAAGGGAGCGGGTCACCCTAAACAGAGCGGCCAGGTGGGATTCCGCTGATGCAATCAAGGCGGAATGATACGCGCATCTTGCCGCCTTGAGCGCCACTTTGTAAGTCTTAACATGTGCTCTTACAAGTGTTCGATCAGATTCGGACTTGCTCTTCCTCCATCGCTTCTCTAGACGTCTCTTCTGGCGTTTCAACTCCCGGAGCTCCTCGTTGAACCATGGAGCTCTACGGGGTCTAGTGCCGTGGAGAGGTCGCAACGGCGCAATTCGGTCAAGAGCCTCCGCTGCAGCCTTGTTCCAGGCCTCAGCCAGAGACTCCGCCGAACTGTGTATGAGTGTATCTGGAATAACCCCAAGCGCCTTCTGAAAGCCCTCTGGATCCATCAGGCGTCTGGGGCGGAACAGCTTAATCGGTTCCGCCTCCCTGCGGGGAAGGATTGGAGCCAGGAAGTCAAGCCGCAGTAGAAAATGGTCTGACCATGACAAAGGCAACACTTCTAAGCCCCTTAGTCTCAGACCATTACTCAGTTGCTCAGAGAGGAATACCATGTCGGGTGCATGCCCCCCCTCATGAGTCGGACCCTGTACTACTTGGGTCAGGTCCATGGCTGTCATGGTGGCCATGAACTCCTGTGCCAGTCCAGAGGTTTCACCGAGCGACGGCAGGTTAAAGTCCCCCAAGACAACCCCACCGCCAACCCGGCTACCTCCTCGAGTAGCACAGGCAGGGCTTGTGACACGCAGCTGGGAGGCAGGTACGTGAGAAACAAGCCCACCTGGACCCCTAAGTCCAACTTCACCAGGAGGGACTTGCAGCCCGCAATCTCTGGAGCAACAAGTCTACGCAAGCCAAGGCTCTCCCTGGCTATAATAGCCACTCCTCCTCCCCTTCCCTGGGGTCGAGGCTGATGCCATATCTGAAACCTGGCTGGGCAAATTTCAGAGAGAGGAACTCCTCCCTCTGGGCCCAGCCAGGTTTCAGTAACACATGCCAGGTCGGCCTCCTCATCCAGGATCAGATCCCGGATGAGGAGAGCTTTATTTACCACCGACCTGGCATTGAGTAGCAGCAGCTTGAGCCCAGGGCCAGAATTACACTCATCACCAGCACCCAGGATTGGGTTCACAGAGCCGGAACAAGGGATCGTTATTAAGCAACGATCTCTCTGGAATGGCTAACTCTGGAATGGCTAACTCTGTGGCCCCCGCCATATCTGCCTCTTTGGGACAAAACTCAACAAATTTCTCACTTAACAACAAAAATTGTGATCATAAGTTGAAGATTACCTATGCACTTTTCAGACTTTTTTATTTTGTATGGTTGTGTCAGACAAGCGTATATGTAAACAACATAAGACAGAATTTGGATTGAATCCAAACATTTCTTTCTTTAAATAAACATGCTTTCACCCATGTATGAAAAAATGTTTTTGATTGGAAGATGGAAGCGTTTGCATTATTTTCTCTTGCTCTTAGAATCTTTCAAATCTAAAAAAAAAATCTGTATACAATAAAGGTGGCAATTAGTAAGAGTATTATGGCAAAGCCACCATATAACAAAATATTGTTGTACATAAGGAGTATTTTAGCATATTTTCTGTATTTTACAGCTGCAATGCTTATGTTACATACATAATTTATTACAACAGATAAGCCTAGCCTCAACTAAAAATAACAAACACTACTGCATAGCTGTCCATGAAGATTAGTGTTGCCAACTTTGCAAATAAAAAATTGAACTCTTTCATGCATAGCTGATAATATATTTTTAACCAAATCAGGAACTTAGTATAAAATGGATGACACTATCTGGTGCCTAAATCAAACTTAGATCTCGGCCTGGGTGCTTTTTCTTAGACAAAAGATAGCCTTTGGACAATATTATTTAAGAACTAACACTAAATCTTGGCATTTATAATCTAAAAAAAGAGATCGATTTGTCGCTATATTGTATTTCATCCATCTACAAAATTGATTGGGCTGTACCTCAAGGAAGCTGTGAAATTGAGATTTTTGAAGGTGGGTCCTTAGCTATGAGTAGGAAAAACAATGGATAAAATCTTAGTTCCATGGACTGTAGCACGATCTTTCAGAATTGTGATCGTGAAACTGAATTCACCCAGGCTCCTCAGTTGTTGGAGCTGTCAATGAAAGGTCTTTCATCAAAATTAAATTGACTTTAAGAAAATAAAGAGAAAAAGAAGCCCCATGGATTTCAAAAGAGAATGCCTGCAGTGCGAAAATGAAATATGAAGCTGTTCAGGTTCGATTTCAAGTTTATGACCTATTCTAACCATATGTTTTACTTGTTCTATATTGCCCAAATGAATGTACATCTGCATTTTTTCATTCCAAGCTTAAATAAAGTTCAGATGTTTATGGTCTGCTAGGCCATGTTTCACCAATATAAACATAAATATTATCTCCTGGATAGTTTAAAACAAAATGGATGGTGCTGCTATTTTAACTTTCTTTAATGGTTCTTGTAATGTTTGCAAAGATCTGCAAAGAATTCTTATTTCATTTAAGCCATATAATAAATGAACCTGCAGAAAGTATATTTTTCCACAAGTAAGAAAGATGGACATGGAAAATGAGGAAAAGTTAATCAAGAATAGTATGCCACAATATTCCAACCACAGTATGTGTTCAAAATTAGGAATGTACTATTTTACAATGAGGGCAATATACCAATTTATCTGGGTCTTTTTATGATTTTAAAAAAAGTTTAAAAGAAAGTTTCTTTTGCAATTCACCCTTAGTTTAAATGCACAACTTCCTATCATACAGTATATGCACCTATTTTTCAAATGCACAGATAGATATCTGGCTTGCAAAAAATCAGGATGCCAAACCCTCCAAAATTTAAGTATAAATTAAGACTATTAGAAGTAAAAGGCAGGCATATAAAATTGGTTTATTTGTTCACAATTACAGTAAGACAGAGTCAATTTGGTCTAGTGGTTAAGGCACCAGACTAAAAACTGTGAATTTTAGTTCTATTCTAGGCATGAAAAATCCAACTGGGTGACTTCTGCTGCTACCAGAATTGAAAGGTTTTGTGGCTTTGCTTATAGCTAAGGAACAGTATATGGGATGAAGGGTTTTATATTTAGTAGTATAGGAGCTAAAACGTTATTTCATTTCTTATGATGAAAGTTGAAAGACACTTTATATATATTTCCATATTATAAATATATTATTTATCTTTCCTCTTTTCCTTTTTTTGGTACTTTTTACTCATTCTGTCTCTTCTCTGTTTCTAAGTTTAGTTGGTATTAGATTTTTACTATTGCAATTTAAATTCTCAGTAGAAATTATACATACTCAAATATGCCACATTTACTGGTTCTACTGTGCCTTTTCATATAGATATCATTGTTCCATGTTTTAGATTTTTTAAAAAAAGTTTAACATTTTAAAGGGTTTATTGAATTATTTTAAATCTGAATTTAATATATGTCGAAAACAAAACAAAACCATTTTTCAGTGGATGTATTGAATCCCTGTAGATACCTGCATGTTGCAGAAAAGTGTTTCTTGGAAAATATTTTGTCAGCTGGATGGGAAAAAAACCAGTAATATTTAAGATAGCATTGGTGGAAATGGACAGAGTTAATTTTCTGCTTTCACAAGGAAAAGCCTGAAATATGAATCCTGGATTTTGCTCCTAATTCACCTTGAAAAATTCCACTTCTGCCATAGCAAATGTAAATTGTCAAACATGCACTGCAATAGAGTATAGAAATACGGAACACATTCAGAAATGAAAGCTATTTATTCTGCTTTCTGTTATACATTTGTTCTACCTCTGCGTGGCAAATGGGTGCTGTGTCTCTTCTTGTTGTCGTCCAGAAGTGTCAAAAAGAAATGCTTTCTCCAGTTGTTGTAAGACTTTTAATGCAATTTTGCTGAAACTGGAATCCATTAATGTGACATTTCGTATACGTGTATCCTTAATGAATTAAGTCTGGAGCAGAACTTAATTGTTTTATGAATTCCATAGAAACAAATCTACTTGTCCACATCTTTTTTAGTACATATTAGGAAGGGAACTGATCCATGCATATTGGATAATCATCACCCATTTTTTCAGCTTAATCATGCAATTATGTCCATATTTCTTGGTGTATGTTTTTTCCTAGGGTTTGATCTCGCTAAGGCAGGGGTGTCAAACACATGGCCTGTAGGTTTCACATGCTGGCCATGCCCACTCCCATTTTAACAAAGGGGGAAGAATGCAATATATCACATGACGATAATGTATGGTCGTGAGCTTGACACCCCTGCTCTAAAGTCTTTTTCTTATGACTTTCAATCAAACTGTAACCACACACACAACTGAAACCTCTTATTAAGAAAAATGGCAAATAAGAGAAAAGCAAAACACTACACTTTTAGATGTTATGAGAGAATTTCTGGATTTCATTAACACATTGAATGATAAAATAATTGAAGTGTTATATTTTTGATGTCAGATTTTTATGGAAATATTCTTTTTTCCCTAAATTTATCTATCTATCTATCTGTCTGTCTGTCTGTCTGTCTGTCTGTCTGTCTGTCTGTCTGTCTATCCATCCATCCATCCATCCATCCATCCATCCATCCATCCATCCATCCATCCATCCATTTATTTATTGGATTGGATTGGATTGGATTGGTATGCCGCCCCTCTCTGAGGACTTGGGGCGGTTCACAACATATCAAAACAATAAACAATATATGTATCTAAAAAATCCAATTAATATAACTAAAAAACTTTAAAAACTCTAATAACATTTAAAATCATTCATTCCTCCTCCTCCCTCCTCTTTCTCTTCCTCCTCTGGCAAGACATACTACACTACCAGGGGGCTACAAATTACAAATTACAGCACAGAGTTGGCCTTCTTCAGGTCCCATTAACCAGACAATGTCACTTGGTGGAGTCAAGAGGAAGAGCCTTCTCTGTGGGAGCCCTGGTTCTCTGGAATCAGCTCCCCCCACCCTCCTTGCCTTCCACAAAAGTCTTAAGACTCACTTATGTCGCTAGGCTTGGGGCAATTAGATCTTGCCCCCTCTGGCTGATGAATGTTATGTATGGCTGAGGTCTGAATGTGTACAATTGATTTTTAAAATATTGGGGATTTTAAGTTAGTTATTTGCCATTGTATTTTATTGTTTTTTTTAATTAGATGTAAGCTGCCCTGAATCTTTGGAGAGGGGTGGCATATAAATCCAATAAATAAATCCAATAGATAGATAGATAGATAGATAGATAGATAGATAGATAGATAGATAGATAGATAGATAGATAGATATTTCTTGGAGTTTTCTGCAAAGTTATATTTTCTTAAGGTAAATTTAAATCTTCTTTTCTTAATGAGACAATCATTATGTCCTATTCAGGATTGGTCAGACTTTCATTATTGCACATTATTTGCCACGAGACACAGAGATATCAAATAATTTATCCTTCTAAGCCTTTGGTCCATCATGTCAGACTGCAAGGATGTAAATTCATCCATATTAATCTATCCAAAGGATTATATTAGGATCTGAAAAAGTCAACCTCCTTGTTGAAGAATTCTCTGCACTCTTTAAAATCATAGCAACTGATGTGTTAAACCCCCAGTAAATCAAACACTATGCTTATTTTTACCAATTATTTTTCCATTCTAAACAGATATTCAAAAACCTGATTTCCTAAGTCACTGGACCATGTTACCGTTTTCTAGACATTACCTCATTTGTCTAAGTTATTGACATCTAAAGCAGCGGTGTGTTGCTCCTGGTTTGGCCCGATTCTAGGAACCGGTAGCGCTGGTGGCAAGAGGCTCCGCCCACCTGCCTGGGATGCTTCTGTGCATGCAGAAGTAAAGGGATTTAGAACCCACTACTGATCTAAAGAACTTTATTACAATACCTAGGCCATGTAATTTTCTTTGCAAGATTCTGAAGGAGTATATTGTTGTTCATAATGAATACTGAACATTCTTAGAAGACATATGGAAATGAGATTAAGTTACACTCTCTCCTGTCAGATGTTTATTGGTTAACATTTAAAAAAACATATAATGTTGCTTGGTCTTCTGACACCTAGCAGATCTAACCTGCTATAAGAGGGAAATTGCAAAAATGTTACCCCAAATAACCAGCATAGCTTTCTGTTTGCCAATGGAAAGTTGCATGTCTTTCATTACACAGAGGCAAATAATAGCCAGTATTTTTCTTCTTACTCTGCTTATGATCAAAGCCAGCATTCCTTTCCAGATGTGTTGGGACCATGACCCCTTTAGTTCCCAGAAAATATCGCCACAATCTTAATACATCTGGATGGCACTATGTTATGGAAGATTTATAAGACATACTTAGCTGGCCTCTGCAAGAAACAGGTTGCTGGATTAGTCTGATTATCACTGATTATACAAAGGTAGCGTCATTGAGTGGGGTCCCCTTGTGAATGGTTTGATTACTGAATTTTTCTAAAATAAATTAATAAACATTTTGAGGTAATAATTGTTGTCTCCAAATTCTGGAAATAACAAGGTGAGGAGAGTGCCATTAACCTTCAAGCCTTTAATGAAGGCTTAAACAAAGAACAGAACAATAGAAACCCAAATGGAGCCGCTCAGAATAGAATAACCTCAGCTGTGTCTGACAGCGCAATTTATATGCAGTCAATATAGCAGCCAATGAGAGGCCAAGGTTTTCCCGCTTAGCTGCTGAATTGGTTCTAACCAATTAGTGGCTGAAGGGGCGGCTAGTAATGTCCTGAATGGACATAACGATAATGCTTAGTGCGATGCTGTGAGGATAAATGCTAAGCAAAGCTGCAGGACTTGAAGCAGGGTTGAAATTCAAAATTTTTCGCTACTGGTTCTGTGGGTGTGGCTTGGTGAACATGGCAGGATAAGGATACTACAAAATCTCAATTCCACTCTTGGGAGAAGGATACTGCAAAGTCCCCATTCCCTCCCCACTCTGGGGCCAGTATTTGCCGGTTCTCTGAATTTCTCAAATTTCCTGCTACTGGTTCAGAACCTACTGAATTTTACTTCACCAAAATCCTCTTAGCCTGAAAAGTATTGCTCAAAAATGATATAAAGACAGCACCTGTTTTTATTTCATTTTTGAAGGTGCAATATGTTAGATATTTGCCTGGGTGACCTACCCAGACAGGGTAAAAGTCAAAAGTTCAGATTGGTTTATTGCATGTTGATTGGTTGCCTTCTTTTGGTGCTTAAAATGTATCTTTGTAAAACTGCCCTGTTGCTGGGCTAGATTGTATAAATAGGAGAACTGTCATTGTATAGAGCTCTCAATACTCCATTGCTTCTTGACTGAATTGACTTCCTTGTCCTGTTAGCGAAATAAACCTTGCTTGAGTCAACCTTGCTTTGAGAGTTATTACATTGGCGACGAGGAAACCGACCCTCCATGTGCTATCATGGCTACTCCAATGGTAGTCCAACCACCTGAATTCTTTGACCCAGAAAGAATGACCTGGACAGCCTACATGGCGAAGTTTGAAATATTTTGCTTTGATTTAGGTGTGCTGCTTTAAGGGCCTCAGATAGATGAAAATATGCTGGAACTTTACGAACTATAGTTGCTTTTCACTAATCTCTGTTGAATGACAAAACAAAGATATAATTAAATAGGACAGGATTAGGAAGGAAGGAAGGAAGGAAAGGAAGGAAGGGAGGGAGGGGGAGGGATGAAGGAAGGAAGGAAAGAAAGAGGGAGGAAGGGAGGGAGGAATGGTGGAAGGGAGGAAAGAAAGAACGAAAGAAGGAAGGAAGAGAGGAAGAGAGGAAGGGAGGGAGGGAGGAAGATGGAAGTGATCCATTATTATGCCTTTGGAATTTTATTTGCCATTACAGACTGCGGAGATAATATTTTATACTGGGTACAATGTAGTGTGTTGTATCCTGTAATGGCTACCTTGTAACTCTGTAAATAGTTTGTTCCTCTTTCAGCGCTGTCTGAGCCCAAGCAGGAAGTCGCTCCTGATTGGCTCAGACGCGGCCGGCTCTAGCTTTGGCGGGAACCGCATATATATAAAAGGAGCGGTTTCTCCAGGCAGAGTCAGTCGGTACTCGCTGAATTGTCACTTTACCTTGCTGAGCTGTCACTTGTTCTCTGAGCTGAATAAAAGTACCGATTGCTCAAAACCCTGTCTCTGGGTCTACTTCACTGGCGACGAACGGACGGAAGAAACTTCGCGTGCAACATGGACAAAATCCAGATCGGCCAGGCTCCGGAACTCTTCGATCCCGAGAAATCGACATGGGACGAGTACATGGCCACCTTCGAGATCTTCCTCGAGGCGGCGGGAATGCAGGACGCCGAAGCCGATCGCAGACGGGCTATTTTCCTTAACTACTGCGGCGCAGAAATCCGTAGACTTGCCCAAACTCTCACCGAACCGGAACAAGCAAGAGCCACAGCGTGGGACGTCCTACAACAAAAACTGGCGAGCCATTTCAAGCCGACCAAACCAGCCATGGTTTTTCGGCATCAATTCCACATGATGGCTCAGAGGGAAACCGAGTCGATCAGCCAGTTTACAACGCGGCTTCGAACGGTACTTGCTCAATGCAAGTTTAAAGACCCGGAAGCTCGCCTCACCGACGCCTTGGTTTTCGGCATGAAAAGCAGCACGGTGAGAAATAAACTCCTCATCGAAGAAGAGCCGAGCCTACAAACCGTGATTAAACTGGCGCAAACCGCAGAAGCAGCCGACGCAGCGGCGAGAGAATTGAAAGAGCACGGAAGGCGAGAACTCATTGCAAAAATCGACTCCGCGTCTCCCAGCGCCGTGGAAACAGACAACAGCCAACAAATTCCCAGCGGAGACAACTGCCTCCTGGTGCAAGACCAGCCGAGACACCTGAGAGCTACTCACCCAGCCCCCTGCGCGGGCTGCCGGGAAATCACCAGCGCCATCGATGCCCCTTCCGAGACGCTACATGCCGCCGTTGCAACCGGAGAGGCCACATCGCCATCACATGCAGAGCAACAGCGCCAGAGGAAACATTTGCCACACCGCAATACCAGCGACCTCAAAACCAGACCCCCCAAGCGCGAGAAAGGAGACCATTCCGCAACGCGGGTCAAAGGAACTACTCAACCGCTAACCGCGACTACTATAGAGGTAACTCTCAATTTTCCGTGAATAACACGGCAACCAAAAAAGGGGCTAAAATTGTTATATCACTGTTACTAAATAACCAACCTTGCTCAATGGAGCTGGATACGGGCTCTAGATATACCATCATGCCCTGGGAAAAATTTAAACTGTATATGCCTAATGTATCTAAGGCTGACCTAAATCAAACCTCTTTGGTGATTAGAGACTTTCAGGGGGGAGTAATCTCGGTCTTGGGAACAGCAAATGTACCTATCGCATTCAAGAATGTTAAATGTACCCTTCCCATGCTTATTGTAACAGGGGCCAAGCACTCTCTTCTGGGTTTAGCATGGATGGAACCACTGGGGATCGAGATTTCGGGTGTGTGTAATGTAAACTGTTATGATATGCCTAACTTTGTGAAAGAGTTCCCTGAAGTGTTCAGCCCCACACTGGGATTGTATAAGGGGCCCCCTATATCTTTTTCTATTGACCCCAAGGTCCCACCGATCAGACTAAAACCTCGCAGGGTCCCCCTGCCGCTCCTCCCCAAACTAGACATACAGCTGGACAAACTCATTAGCCAAGGTATTTTGGTCCCTGTGGAGCAGGGGCCATGGGAAACTCCCATAGTTACCCCTCTGAAGCCAGATGGCTCTTTAAGAGTTTGCGCTGATTACAAATCGACCCTAAACAAGGCACTCCAACACCACCCCTACCCCATCCCGGTTGTGCAACAACTGCTACACTCCCTGGGGGAGGGGAAAAGGTTCGCAAAGATCGACCTGGCGCAAGCTTACCAGCAACTTCCGGTCGATGAACAAACAGCAAACGCTCAAACAATTGTAACGCACAGGGGGGCTTTCAAATGCACGAGGTTACAGTTTGGGGTAAGCATAGCCCCAGGAATATTCCAGAGCATTATGGAACGCCTATTGTCAGGGGTAAATGGGGCCATTCCATACTTTGATGACATCTTAATTGCAGGGGAAAACCAGGAACAAGTAAACAAAAGAATAAGGGAAGTACTTAAGAGGTTACAGGACAAAGGTTTAAGAATCAAGCCTGATAAATGTGTCTGGGGAACCAACAGTATAGAATTCCTAGGATATAAAATAGATAAGGAAGGTATCCACCCCACAACAGAGAAGCTGAGAGCAATTAGAGAAGCCCCAGAGCCACGAGATAAGAATGAGTTGCAGGCATTTTTGGGCCTCCTTAATTTTTATTCCGTTTTTTTAAAGCAGAAGGCAACAGTAGCAGAGCCTCTCCATCGTTTACTCCAGAAGGAAGCCCGCTGGACATGGGGGAAAACTGAACGTGAAGCTTTTTCTCAAATAAAAAATTTATTAACTTCTAAAAGTGTAGTAGTCCAATATAGTGCTTCACTACCCATTAGGCTCACGTGCGACACTTCGCCGTACGGCATAGGAGGAGTCCTAGCTCACGTTCTACCTAATAAGACAGAGGCCCCAATAGCATTTTTTTCAAGAACCATGACCAGCACAGAAAGGAATTATAGCCAGTTAGACAAGGAGGCTCTAGCATTAGTGGCAGGGGTAAAGAAGTTTCACAATTACATATTTGGAAGAAGCTTTGAGCTAGTCACTGACCACAAACCCCTACTAGGCCTGCTAGCCCCCAACAAGCCCACTCCACCTTTTATGTCTCCAAGACTAATCAGATGGGCTCTTTTCCTCTCAGGGTATCAGTATGAGCTCACCCACAAGGGGGGGAAGGAAATCAATCATGCAGACGGTCTCAGCAGATGCCCCATAACAGACTTAGTGGAAGACCCTGTTCCTTCCACAGATGTGTTAATGATAGAACTCGAGGAAAACCCACTAACCACAGCAAAAGAGGTAGCTGCACACACGCAGCAAGATCAAATCCTTAAACAAGTGGTGAACTGTGTTCTAAAGGGATGGCAAAATGATGTTGTGAAACCTGAATTGTGTGACTTTAAAAACAAGAGACTTGAGTTATCATATGTAAAAGGTTGTTTGCTGTGGGGGGATAGAGTGATCATCCCCAAAAGCCTAAGGGGAAAGGTACTCAAAATGTTACATGTGGGTCATCCTGGGATTGTCAGGATGAAGAGCCTGGCAAGGGGGCATTTATGGTGGCCAGGGCTGGATGCTGATATTGAAAGTTGGGTTTCAAAGTGTGATCCGTGCCAAGAGTCACGGCCCAGTCCCCCCAAAACAACTCCGGCTGAGTGGGAACAGCCTGCTGGTCCTTGGTCTAGAATCCACATTGATTTTGCTGGCCCAGTGGGGTCTCAGTATTTTTTAATAGTGGTTGATGCCTTCTCCAAATGGTTGGAAATAATAGCAATGAACAACATAACCACAAGTGCCACTATCAAGGTATTGAGCAGACTGTTTGCATCCCATGGGTGCCCAGATCTCTTAGTGTCTGACAATGGGCCACAGCTAACAGCCAGGCAATTCGAATTGTTCCTAGATGGCCTAGGGGTCAGGCATGCCCTCATCTCGCCTTATTCGCCCTGGGCTAACGGATTGGCAGAACGTTACGTACGGGTGGCAAAGGAGGCATTGCGCAGGTCAGGCCCTGGGGATGTGCAACAGAACTTGGACCAATTCTTACTCACCCAACACATTACCCCTAACTCGCACACACATGTAAGCCCTGCAGAGCTATTGATGGGAAGAAAGTTGAGGTCACCACTAGACAGGTTAAACCCAAGGTTCTGTGTTAATAATAACCAAATGTGTACAAAACCTGAAAGAGAAATGTATTTGGGACAAAATGTATATGTAAAAAGTTTTGATGGAAATGTAAACTGGATGAAGGGAATTATTGTTAAGCAAAATGCACCTAAGACCTATGTTGTTAAACTAGAGGATGGTCGTTTGTGGAAACGACACATAGACCACATTCGGAAGCGAACAGAAAATCAATTGCCACAAACCGCTGACATGGACTCTCCCCCTTCAACAGACTTTAGTACATTGCCCGAAATAAGAGACACGCAAAGAGACTTATCGGGCCAGGGGGAACCATCCAGCGACGCCGAACCATCCTCGTCCTCCGAAGCCTTCGTTGGGCCCGCCAGGCCAAGTCCGCCACACCGGGAGAACAGCGGCGAGCCATCCTCCACAGTCGGTGGCGAAGGAGAAATTGAACTGCGCAGGTCAGCGCGAGCTCCTCAGAGGCCCCACCGATTGGACGACTTTGTCACATGGCTTTCTTGATGGATGTGTCCAACTATGAGGGGAGGGGTGTTGTATCCTGTAATGGCTACCTTGTAACTCTGTAAATAGTTTGTTCCTCTTTCAGCGCTGTCTGAGCCCAAGCAGGAAGTCGCTCCTGATTGGCTCAGACGCGGCCGGCTCTAGCTTTGGCGGGAACCGCATATATATAAAAGGAGCGGTTTCTCCAGGCAGAGTCAGTCGGTACTCGCTGAATTGTCACTTTACCTTGCTGAGCTGTCACTTGTTCTCTGAGCTGAATAAAAGTACCGATTGCTCAAAACCCTGTCTCTGGGTCTACTTCATAGTGCTTTATACAATTCTTGTTTTCTTTGGCTGATCATTAGAAAAATGCTTGGGAGGTTCAGTATGGTGGGGTCTAATGTATTGCTGCAACCCTTCAGGGTCTCATTTCGCAATAGACCTAATGATACTATTCCCAGAAACCAACTTTGATTTGTTTACTGGAAGAAATAATGCTAATATAGTTATATGCACAAGTGAACAAGGAGGGATATAGCAAATTTTCTCCTCTTTCTCCATATCTGAATTCTACATTTCTAGATGGTCAGATCTCTATCAATTTGCCCTAGGGCCCAGAATGGAACTGTTATTCAGCAAGTGTAAAATGCAGAAGGGAATCTAATGAGCATTGCAGGAGGTAGAAAGTCTCTAAGCTTGCTCTCGCTGTAGCTCCTCTTTCCCACAAAAATATTCAAGAACATTTGTTATGTGATCCTATTCATATTAAACTGTTAATGCAGAGCAGTTCTTTTTCCATGTGTGAAATGTCTGGCCTTTGCTGAAACGGATATTAAATCTTTATGCTTACCCAGTTCATATGATCTGGAAGACAACATTCAATGTTCTCTCTCTCTCTTTTAATTTATCACATGGAAAAATGTGATCAAGATACAAGTTGGAGCTTTCCCACTGAAGTGTTACTGAACAAAAAGAAAGAAAAAAATTAAGCAGAGCTGAAATCTCCTGACAGTTTTTGAACTGTTCGCATTTTTGAAAGATTGGGAAGCCTCACACAATTCTTGGAGGCCTTTCACAGAGACCTAATTTATACACACACCTCTCTTTGTGAAAGGCTGATCTCAACATTTCTCATCAGATACTTCTTGTGTTTCCAAACCCAAAATAAAAAGTAGCTTAATAGACAATAATTGCAACTAGCAGTGAGACAGAATCTAGATGATTGCATTCATTCTTATTTACTTATTTAGTCCTATCTGAATACTTATTCGCAAATTGTGCAAAATGTAGCTGGCGAGCTATTGTGGGGCTCCCAAAATCTGCCCACATTTCAACAACACTCCATGAGCTGCACTAGTTGCCAATTGGTCTCCGGGAACAATCTAAATAAAGCCCAACATGGTTTAGGACCAGATTACCAGCGGGACCATCTTCTGCTTCATATATTCCAGTTGGCCTTCTCCAGGTCCCGTCAGCTAGACAATGTCATCTGGCTGGGCCTAGAGGAAGAACCTTCTCTGTGGCAGCCCCAGCCCTCTGGAACAAACTCCCTCTAGAGATACGTACTGTCCCTTCTCTCCTAGTCTTTTGTAAAGCTTTGAAGACCTATCTCTGTCGGTGGGCATGGGAACTGTGAGTTTTGAGATTGTCCGCAGCTGATATGAATGATTGAATTAGATGAATGTAGATGATTGTATAAGGGGTTTTAAATTTTTTAAAATTAATTTTGCATATGTTTTAGATTTCATATGTATACAGTGAACCCTCGAGTTTTGCGTCCTCAAGGATCGCGAAAGGGCTATTTCGCTAGTTTTCAACCCGGAAGTAAACTCCACCATCTGCGCATGCGTGCCCTTCCACGCATGCGTAGATGGTGGAGTTTCCCCGCCGGGCAGAGGCTTCCCTGGGTCTTCCCCCTCTTGCCCCGTAAGACCCCAGCGGCGGCGCGAGCAACAGCGTGGGCGGGCGAGCGGCACGCGCGGGGACATCCCAGCTCGGCTCCCCAGCTGGGAAGCGGCCCCAGCAACAGCGTGGGCGGGCGGGCGGTGCCCGCACGCTTGGGGACATCGCAGCTCCGCTCCCCAGCTGGGAAGCGGAGCTAGGGAGTCCCCACCGCGCGCGCGCTGGTGTTCCCCGGGCAGATCAGCTGCTGGGCGGCTTCCCTGGGTCAGCGTGGGGGCCGGTGCCGCTTCCCAGCTGAGTCCTGAAGGCAAACGCTAAAGCGGAGCTTTCGCGTTTGCCTTCAGGACTCAGTTGCGAAGTCGCGCGGGTGTTTTAAAATGTCACCGCCGGTCTGGGGGGCTAGCCAGCAACCCCCCAACCCGGGTTGGGGGTTGGGGGGGGTGCTGTCTAGCCCCCCAGGCCGGCGGCGACATTTTAAAACACCCGTGCGACTTCCCAGCTGTCTCCTGAAAGCAAACGCGAAAGCTCCGCTTTAGCGTTTGCCTTCAGGACTCAGTTGCGAAGTCGCGCGGGTGTTTTAAAATGTCGCCGCCGGCATGGGTGGCTTCCTAGCACCCCACGAACCCTCCAACCGGCGGAGGGTCTGAAATTCCACCCGCTCCCACGGCACGGGCTCCCAACACAGCCCCGCTCAGCCCGGCCTCCAGCCCAGCCGAGCGACGCCTCTCTGGTCTGGGCGAAGGCAGTGGGCAGGCCCCGCCGCAGCAGTCCCCGCGGGCACTGCGCGCCAAGGGCCGGCCAGGCCGCCGGCCAACAAAGGGGCTCCCTCGCCTCCCTCGTTCGGGCAGGTTTACAAAGGCAGCGCTGCAACTTGGAGCCCGGCGCGCCCCGCAGCCCACGCCTCACCTCGCCCGCCAGCGCCTGGCCGGCGCTCCGGCTACCCCCGGCTGAGGAAGAACCGAGTAGCCCCCGCCCTCCCCCGCCCAGCTCCCTTCAGCCCCCCGGCGAAGTGACACCCCCCACTCCAGCACTTTGAATCCCGCCGCAAGGTAAGCTTCGGGGCGGGGCGGGCGGGGCCCTTTTGTGCCAGTCGGGGAGGTGGCGGCGGCTGCAGCAGAGGCGGGCGGGGGAGGCCGGCCCGCCGGAGGGGCGATGCGGGCGGCGGAGACAGGCGAGGTCCCGGCCGCCCCCCGCCCGCTTAGCCATGGGGGGCTGAAGGGAGCCGGGCGGGAGCTACTCCCCCAGCCGGTTAACTTGAAGCGCTCGATTAACCGGCTGGGGGAAGGCAGGGCATTTGCCTCCTCTTTCCAGCTGAAGGAAAAGCAGACAACTGCCTTTCCCTCGGTCGCTTCCCGGAGACCGCTTTGGAACATCGCTTTGGGAGAGGGGGCAACTGCTCCCAGTTAAGAAGCAAGAATCCACCCCCTAGCCAAACGGCTTGTTTCGTGTTTAGCGCTCGAACGCCGTGCTAAACAGGAAAAAAGCCATTTGGCTAGGGGGTGGATTCTTGCTTCTTAACCGGGAGCAGTTGCCCCCTCTCCCAAAGCGATGTTCCAAAGCGGTCTTCAGGAAGCGACCAAGGGAAAGGCAGTCGCCTGCTTTTCCTTCAGCTCTAAAGAAGCGGCAACTGCCCTGCCTCCCCCCAGCCGGTTAACCGAGCGCTTCAAGTTAACCGGCTGGGGGGAGGCAGGGCAGTTGCCGCTTCTTTAGAGCTGAAGGAAAGGCAGGCGACTGCCTTTCCCTTGGTCGCTTCCCGGAGACCGCTTTGGAACATCGCTTTGGGAGAGGGGGCAACTGTTCCCGGTTAAGAAGCAAGAATCCACCCCCTAGCCAAACGGCTTTTTTCCTGTTTAGCACAGCGTTCGAGCGCTAAACACGAAAAAAGCCGTTTGGCTAGGGGGTGGAAGTGAAAGTGAAATGCCGGCGGCTCTAGCAGCTGCTACAAGCAGCATTTCACTTTCCCTCCCAGGCAAAAAGATGCCGGCATTATGGGCTGATGGGGCCGGACTTCCCAGGCGGAAGGCGTGCCCCTCTCCCCGGCATCTTTTTGCCTGGGAGGGAAAGTGAAATGCCGCTCGTAGCAGCTGCTAGAGCCGCCGGCATTTCACTTTCCCTCCCAGGCAAAAAGATGCCGGCATTCTGGGATGATGGGGCCGGACTTCCCAGGCGGAAGGCGTGCCCCTCTCCCCGGCATCTTTTTGCCTGGGAGGGAAAGTGAAATGCCGCTCGTAGCAGCTGCTAGAGCCGCCGGCATTTCACTTTCCCTCCCAGGCAAAAAGATGCCGGCATTCTGGGATGATGGGGCCGGACTTCCCAGGCGGAAGGCGTGCCCCTCTCCCCGGCATCTTTTTGCCTGGGAGGGAAAGTGAAATGCCGGCGGCTCTAGCAGCTGCTACGAGCGGCATTTCACTTTCCCTCCCAGGCAAAAAGATGCGGGGAGAGGGGCACGCCTTCCGCCTGGGAAGTCCGACCCCATCAGCCCAGAATGCCGGCATCTTTTTGCCTGGGAGGGAAGGTGAAATGCCGCTCGTAGCGTGGGCGGGCGCGCGCGCGGGGACCCCAGCTTCGCTTCCCAGCTGGGAAGCGGCCCCAGCAATGGCGTGGGCGGGCGGCGCGCGCGCGGGGAAACCCCAGGCGCGAGCAACGGGGTGGGCGGGCGAAGGGCAGTGGAAGTAAAAACACCATCTGCGCATGTGCAGATGGTGTTTTTACTTCCGCACCGCTACTTCGCGAAAAATCGATCATCGCTTGGGGTCCTGGAACGGAACCCTCGCGATGATCGAGGGTTCACTATTGTGTATTTACAATGTTGTATGCCGCCTTGAGTCATTTTGAGAAGGGTGGCATAGAAATCTAATAAATAAATAAATAAATAAATAAATAAAATCTGAAGCACTTGTAGACAATCTCACATTTTCTCCTTGTTTGGAGAGAAATTATAAAGTACCCACTGGCTCTTCATCCCAGTGTTTGTGATGGTGGTTTATGATGGTGGAACTATCTTTAGTCTATCATTTCTTTCCCGAAAGTTCCCTAATAAAGATAATTAAGCTTTAAAACTGACATATATATATTGTTTTCCCCCCAGACAATTACAGCCACTAGGACTTACAAACTTGGTTCAATGTCTTTTGATCTTGTGAAGATGACATTTTAGAGATTTATAATTATTCTGTGCTGAGTTATATTTAAATAAACCTTGTTTTTAATAGCTTGGACATTTATTTATTTAATTCAACTTCTATGCTGCCCAATCCTAAAGGACTCAGGGCAGCTTACAAAAATATAAAAAAGATACAAATATAATAAAAAGAAGTCAAATATAGAAATCTAAACTGTAAAACCCCAGTTAAAAACCCACAACTCAATTGTCCAGTCAATATACATACATATTCTTCAACACAATTCGGCTAGGACAGATGTCAAGTTTTTGCAGCCTTACGGAAGGCCAGTAGGGTGGGAGCAGTACAGACATTGGGGGAGAGTTGGTTCCATAGAGCCGGGGTGACAACAGAGAAGGCCCTCTCGCGTGGCCCCACCAACCTGCATTGTTTAGTCGACAGGACCTGGAGGAGGCCAACTCTGTGTGATCTTATTGGTTTCTGGAAGGTATGTGGCAGGAGACGGTCCCGTAGATAGTCTGGCCCTAAGCCATGTAGGGCTTTATAGGTAATAACCAACACCTTGAATTATGACCAGAGACTAATAGGTAGCCAGTGCAGCTCACAGAGCGTAGGTATTATATGATTTTGCCCATACCTAAAGCTGATTGTTACTTTGTATTATTGAATGTAGTTGAGGTAAAGGAAAATTTGGATATGTTTTAATATTCTTTTAATTTTTCTCAATTCAGCAGGCTGCAAATATAAAAATGGCAACCAAGCTGAAATCTAAAATACTAAGCTCTGCAAATATGTGAATTTATCAATGTAAAAATCTATAAAATGCTATTAAACCAAAATTGAATCTAAATTAAAGGAGGATAATAAATTAAAATAATAAGATAGCTAATAGTCAGTAACTTTGAATAGCTATAAAATTAAATAACAAAAGATAAGCATAAAATGTTTCTGGCCTAATTAATGCTTATTAACTGTCAGATTTTATTAAATTTAATATGCTATGGCAGAGAATTTGCCTACTCTGTATATTATAAAATTATCATTATCTTGAAGTAATAAATGAGTATAAAATTGATTTGTACAGTTTTGGTAGCTGTAAAAACTGTGGATAAATGTGCTGTGGAAATTGTTATAGAAGATAATAATGTAATAATAGGCAGCACAAACTTCGCATCTTCTTCACTATAAGATGCTCAATAGTTTTAACCTGCCCCTTATTAGAGGGCGTCCTGCTGTATCTTGTTCATGATACGTCCGAAAGGATGCAATGAGTAAAGTAAATCCCCTTTTACGATGCTTTTTTTTGTATGTGTGTGTATGCATTCAAGTCAGTGTAGACCCTGCAGGGTTCTTTGAAGTGGTTTGTCATTTGCTGCTTCCTAGGATATCTGGCCTAAGGTCATCCAGATAGCTTTGGGCCTAAGGTAGGACTAGAACTCACAGCCTCCTCGTTTCTAGCCTGGTACAAAAACCAAACTGGGGTTTTTGTATAAACCTTTATGTTTGGGATGCTATCTAGATAAAGTATTCTGTAGGTGGCACTTATTAATAAGGAACTTTGGAATTTTGAAAGTGATACGGCCCTCCCTAATCATTACATGATACTTCATAAGAGTGCTTCATAAGGGTTCTAACCTGCTCATGTTCCATTTGTAAGTGGAGGATGAAGATAACCACTGCAACAATATAGCCAAGAAGGCTTCAAGAGTTGTAAACCTAATCCTACGTAGCTTCTGTTCTGGCAATCTCACACTACTTACCAGAGCTTACAAAACTTTTGCCAGGCCCATCCTCGAATACAGCTCATCTGTTTGGAACCCATATCGCATCTCAGACATTAACACCCTTGAAAATGTCCAAAGATACTTCACCAGAAGAGCCCTTCACTCCTCCACTCGAAATAGAATACCCTATGAGACTAGACTTTCAATCCTGGGCCTAGAAAGCTTAGAACTAAGACGCCTTAAACAAGATCTAAGTATTGCCCACAAGATCATATGCTGCAATGTCCTGCCTGTCAAAGACTACTTCAGCTTCAAACACAACAACACAACAGCACACAACAGATTTAAACTTAATATTAACCGCTCCAAACTTGACTGTAAAAAATATGACTTCAGTAACTGAGTTGTCGAAGCGTGGAACTCATTACCGGACTCCATAGTGTCATCCCCAAACCCCCAACACTTTACCCTTAGATTATCTACGGTTGACCTATCCAGATTCCTAAGAGGTCAGTAAGGGGTGAGTACAAGTGCACTAGAGTGCCTTCCGTCCCCTGTCCTATTGCTCTCCTATATCTCCTATACCTTTCTTCTATTCCTATATCTCTTCTTCTATTCTTTCATTGATATGTTCTATTACTATACCTTCTTTTCTATTATTTCTTAGATATATTTTACTATGAGTATCTCCTCTATAACCTTCATCATGTATTTTACTATGTGTATATAGATATACAGTGATCCCTCGATTTTCGCGATCTCAATCTTCGCGAAACGCTATATCGCGATTTTTCAAAAAATACTAATTAAAAATATTTTCCCACCCGATGACGTCACTCTCTTCCTTTCTCATCTTTCTTTCTCTCTCTCTTTCTCTATCTTGCTTCTTCCTCTCTCACACTCACTTACTCCCTCTCTCATCTCTTTCTTTCCTTCTCTCTCTTTCTCTATCTCTCCCCCTCTTGCTCTTGAGCAGCGGGCGGCGGGCGGGCGGGCAGCAGCGAGGAGCCGAAGATCGGGGTTTCCCCTTTGCGTGGGCGGCGGGGAAGACCCAGGGAAGGTTTCTTCGGCCGCCCAGCAGCTGATCTGCTCGGCAGCGCGGCAGCAGTGAGGAGCCGAAGATCGGGGTTTCCCCTTTGCGTGGGCGGCGGGGAAGACCCAGGGAAGGTTTCTTCGGCCGCCCAGCAGCTGATCTGCTCGGCAGCGCGGCAGCAGCGAGGAGCCGAAGATCGGGGTTTCCCCTTTGCGTGGGCGGCGGGGAAACCCCGATCTTCGGCTCCTCGCTGCTGCAGTGCTGCCGAGCAGATCAGCTGCTGGGCGGCCGAAGAAACCTTCCCTGGGTCTTCCCCGCCGCCCACACAAACTCCACCATCTGCGCATGCGCGGCCATGGGAAAAGGGTGCACATGCGCAGATGGTGTTTTTACTTCCGCACCACTATATCGCGAAAAATTGATTATCGCGAGGGGTCTTGGAACGTAACCCTCGCGAT
The DNA here is from genome assembly GCF_031021105.1 of Erythrolamprus reginae. NCBI lineage: Eukaryota > Metazoa > Chordata > Lepidosauria > Squamata > Dipsadidae > Erythrolamprus > Erythrolamprus reginae. The sequence continues at coordinate 300,481,163 of NC_091950.1, forward strand.
ACTCGAGGGATCACTGTATACCCACTAAAACCCTCACTGTGTATTGGAATAAACAAACAAACAAACAAACAAATAAATAAATAAATAACAAGTTTCTTCAGTTTGAATTGGTACCGTGACGCTATCATTATAGAACCCATTTATTTATTTAGCTTATGGCAATTATAGAGCCCAGTTCTATTGGAAAACAATAGTCTTAATCAGTAACTAAGTATGAACAACCATAGTCTAGCCTTCACCTTCATCACACCTGCCCTAAAGTAAGCTTTTGGAAACAAGTTACCTGAAAATTAAGTCTGAAAAACTAAACTTTATAAAAAAAAATGTCCAACCAATTTTCATAAAGCAATTATGCTAAAGACAGCTTCAAAATGTTTAAAAGCAGCAGGGATATCTTTTCTTCTTCTGTCTTAAAAATGTCATGTGGATATTCTGGACCATGAAATTTATATAGGGTCTCCACAGGGTTCCAGTTACCTTTGCTACTGGTTTGCATTGCAATGTTTTATGTGCACGTGCTTGATACGTTTGTGTGCATGCGCAATCCCTTGCGCAATTCTACAACTGTGCATGCTCAGTAGCTATAATCAGCCTGAAACACAGCTGAGGAGCTGAGGAGCTGATCAGCTGTGCTTCGGGCAAAGGAATAAAGGTAGGTATAAACCTGGGGGCAGGTGGAAGGGGCCTTTTCAAAGCAGCAGAGGAAAAAACTTCCAAACAGTAAAACTTTCGGAAAAAAATCCCCCCCCAAAAGAGATGGCAGCACCCAAGGATTGGCACCGACTGAACTGGATCTGTGATGACATCATGACATCACCAGTGGATCGCTACCAGTTTGGGCTAGTATAAACTGGGAAGAACCCAGCCCAGGCTTGCCACAATTCAGAAGCATGAACAATCACCTCCTCATTTTGGAAAGCTCAGTATCTATTCAAATTAAGTTACTTACTGCTAAGAAAGTATTCTAAATCTCTTGCCAAAAACCTTTTATTTATCTATTTATTTATTTTGATAATATATCTCCAGGTGATGCTCTTTGCTACACTGAATGAGGGTCTCAACACCTTTTCTAATTTTTGTAGAGCTCTTAGAAAGAATTATTTCATTATCCTCATAGACTCAGTAAATAATCCACTATGTCATTTATAGATAGTCAGATAAAGGTATAACCTTTCTTGCACCTTTGAAACTTGGAACGTTCATAAAGTCCGTTGAGAAGGGCAGCATAGAAAACAAACAAACAAACAAACAAACAAACAAACAAACAAACAAACAAACAAACAAACAAACAAACAAACGGCTTTGAGAAGTGTATTTAGAAATATACTAACATGCGGAGTACCAATAAGTAGTAGCAAGTGACTGTCAATCAATTTTTATTTTTGGCATGGTTTTATTCACAATATAGAGTCAAATGCTGATTTTTTTGGGGGGGGGGAGACTAGGCGGTTGGAGAATGTTCTAGTTGAACTGGCAGGATAAAATTCTCTAAAGGATCAATATGACTACACTTTTTAAACAATTCTATTAAAAAGTGAGAGATTTCCCCATTAAAGCTTATGAGGATTTTTTCCCCATTTTTCCAAATTAATCTTAATCTTGCAGTGGCTCAGATTGAATCATATGGCCACTGGGTATCAATCTGAGAAATTCAAACTGAACCAGCCCTTCATGTTGAAATCTCAGATCTCCAATTCTAATAGAATTGAGCTGATATTGCAGAGTCACAATATATGATTCATTGTCCTACATGGGATCAGTGACAGATCAGTATACCAGATTCAGATTATGAGCAGTTTGGAACAAAAGGGCTGTCCAACTTTTTCTTGCAAAAAATAGCAGCATTAAGCCTGTTCATCAAATGAGTCCTTCATATATTTTGCTGAGTTCCAGAGAAGAAGGAGGAGGATGAAGAGGAGGAGGAGGAGAAGGAGAGGATGTGGGAGGAGAAGGAATTTTCTGGGAGTTTTAGAACAGAAGTCACAAAAGAAATAATAACACCTAAATGACACCATTGCTGTAGGAGACTTTTCAATCTAAGAGCCTCTACTAAATTCTGCAGTAATTATTAACTGGTTTTCAACTTCATATAGGTTAGTTGTTGACATTTGGGAAAGGAAACTATTATTATTTCTCCTTGGGTGATTTTATTTCAAGGGAAACATTTACTGAGAGGAAAATATTTTTTAGATTTAAATTATCTACGGGCTTTTGTGTTTATTTTTGGTTTGACACTAACACAATTTTAGCTGCTAATTGTAATCTACCATGAAAGCTAAGTAGATGGAGTGATTAAAAAATCGTGCAGAAATGAGAGGAAGTGTGGTAAAAAGGATGCTGGTAATAAGCAATTCTCCTATAGGGAAAAGAGATCATATAAAGTTACCTGAAATGTTGATTGAAATGAGTGAGGCCAAAAGGCAACTGAATGTAAATCAATCAGAACATTTTGTTTCTCTTTGGACTCGTTTTCAAGATAACTTTGAAATTAATTGTGCATGAATAGTTCCTACAGTCCAGATGTATCAGTAATTAAATCCAGTAAAAATTTCCTCCTAGACATATTGTCCTAGGGCTTTTTTCATTCAGCAAACCTTTCTGTCTCCCCATTCTCCTAAATCCAATTCAAAACATACTTTTGATTTGCACTGTTTTGATTACTTTCAGATTAGCATGGACATCAAGATGCTATGATTAAGGACATGTTTATATATTTGCAAGTCTAGAGCTTGGAAACAACCCACCCTCCTGCCCCAATCAATGCTTGCCAAGAGCTACAAACCAAAAGTTGTCTGGTAATCAGTAATTTCCTCGTCAGTATCTTAGTGCCTTGTCTTGCTCTCTCCCCAAATATGTATCATTTCCTTCTAATAATGATTTTAAATTGCTACCGTACTCCACTTTCTGTTGTGGTTAGCTCTGGCCTAGCTCCTGCCCCAAGGACTGTGGATGTGGGGGAGACATCCACATGCTGCAGGCCTGTTTTGCCCCCGGTGGAATCTGCTGATGAAGGCTCCTCTGACCAAGAAGACATGAGTGACAGGGAGGAGGAGAGTGTGGCAGACAGCTCAGAAGGAGATCAATTATCTAGCTCCTCCTTGGATTCAGAACAAGAGTTAATGATACAGCCACGCATGTGGAGAGCGATGCATAGGCAGCAACAACTGAGAGATTATTATCAAGGAAAATGAGGCCACCTGTGTTTGGGTGGGGCTGTGGTAATTAGTGAGGCTGCTATAAATAGCAGCCTGTGCATTTGGCCATTGTGGAGAATTATCTGATTGTTGTGTTTCGTGCCTGCTTTGCTGACTTTGACCTTTTGTGTGCTGATTTCCCCCCGCTTTGAAACTAAACCAGAGCAAAGTGTGTTTCACTTTGTGAAAGAAGAAGGACTGTGAATTGCCTCACAGCTGCAAGCTAAGTATCACAGAACTGATAAGGGACTTGTACAAATTACCAGTTTGTTTGGAGAGGAGTGCTCTTTGCTATACCAAAAGAGGGCTTAATTTAAGTGAATTTTCATTATAAAGAACATTGTTTTGAATTTTCTAACGTGTGCGTGTCTGAAATTTGTACCTGTGAATTTTCGGGAGGAGTCTACCAGAGAGCCCGACAGAACACTTTCTAGGCTTATCATGGTGGTAAACTTCCAATTTGGACCCCAACTGAGAATTCATTAAAAATAACAGTTCTGCTATCTGTACACTGCAATATCTGAGGCATCATTGGCTATCTGGATTTCCCTGTTAATAGATATAATACTAGCGCTGGAGGGATATGCTATCGATTAATCAAAGATATAGGGGGGTTTTTTCAGCCACCAGCAGGACTCCATAATGAGTTAATACTTCTAAATGTGCAAAATTTTTGAATTGTATAAAGTAACTATGGACTTCTTGGAGACAGTATTCAGTATTACTTTGATGTAATGGTGTTGACCTAGAAACCAGGATACTGTGAGTTGCAGTCCTTCCTTAGGTACAAAAACCTGGCTGGATAACCTTAGGCCAGTCACTCTCAGCCCAAACTATCTCATTGAGTATTATTCATGTTCATCATCTTGAGTTATTTATAAAAACAATAATGGCGGGATTAAGCATCAAATGAATAAACTTTTAATCAGAAACCATTAAAAGGAATAATCTTCTGGCTGTAGTTCTTTCCCCCCAGCACCAGTGCTTTGTTTCTTCACAACATTTATCAACTCTAGATACAGTATTTTTTGGAATATAAGACATACCTTCCCCCCCTAAAAAAGGCTGAAAATTTGGGTGCATCTTATACTCTGAATGTAGCTTTTTCAAAGCTTCTTTCCCCAGTCCTAACAAAGTGCTAATGATCTTCCCAACTCTGATTGGCTTGCGGGCTTTTTCATTGTTACTCTCTCCAAAAAAGGTTTTTTCCAGCCCTAAATCTTTGCAGGCTTTTTTCATTGTTACTTACTCCAAATAAAGTTTTTTAATGCCCTAACCAGGGAATAAAATAATGTGCTGAAGCTGACCAGACTAAGGATCCTACCCGAACCCAAACCCAAACCTGAACAGTGCCACTGCGGCGTCCTTTTCCCCACTTCCTTTTGCTTCCTTTTATTTTTACGGAAAAGGATGCCGCAGCGGTGCTGCAACCAAAAGGAGGTGGGTGTTTCGGCCGGCCAGGAAGGAGTCCCCGTGACATCAAAGCCCCACCCCCGTAATTCCATCGTGGGATTTCCCACCTCCTTTTGCTTGCAGCACCGCAAGCAAAAGGAGGTAGGGAATCCCATGATGGGATTCCCCACTCTCCTTCCGGGCGGCGGGGCTTCGCAGTGTTCGAGCGAACGTCGAACGCCGAAACTGAACTTTTAAAAAAGTTTGGGTTCGGGTTCGGCATGTCGAACTTTGCAAAGTTTGGCATGAACCAAAACTTTGCAAGTTCGGTTCGCCCAACACTAGTTACTATATCTTTAAAATAAAAGTAGTAATGACCTATGTTTCATTGGTTTCCTAACCTGACTTATTTTGAAGGGCTTCCCTCTTTCTTTCACACCCTATTCTCACTCCATCTATCTATACCTATGATTGCCATCCTATGGCAGGAATGCCAGAGGTAGCACACTGTGCCCTCTCTGTGGGCACATGAACTGTCACCCCAGTTCATCTCTGCTGTGCATGAATGCCTACTCTCACTGGCCAGATGGTCTTTGGGTTGCTGCTGTGCATGCATATATGTGTATGTGTATGGGCATGTGTGGGGTGTATGCACATGTGCGCAGGAATTGGGTACATGCAGGGGGCATGTGGGCAGGGAGTGGGGTGCATGTGCAGGGGAATGTATAGGGGCATACATTTGTGGAGGAAGGGTACATGCATGGGGGCCGTGTGCACATTGTATTTTGTGCACACATGTGCTTTGGGCACTTGGTCCAAAAAAGGTTAGCCATTACTGATCTATACTGTGTATTTGAGACAGTGGCATGTCCAAATAAGAGCAATTCCAAACATCTATTTGTTTTATTTCATAAAGCCCCTGAAACAGTGTTATCTCATTCTATGTGTATCATACCTGTTACCCTTGTTGACATGCACAGAATCCTTCAAAAATTACTTATTTGTTCCAACAGTAAGGCATCATAACTAGTAGTAAACCTCCCGCTGAACTCATGAAAGGGAAAAAGACATGCATGAGATAGGTGGGTAGAAGTAGAGCTTCTCCATTGCTTTAAAGATGACACTTAATTCAAAATGAAGCCAAGACACAACAGGTTAGTGGCCAATCTGAAGAATTAAGAATTAAGTTGAAGTGAAAGTTCCCACCAGTGGAAACTGAAGGAGAAAATATGGTGTTAGATTTGGGAAACATCTTAACCCGTTCCCAAAGACATTTTCCCATAAGAATAAACAACGTTGCCATTAAGCACTTAGCACAAAGCATGCTCATTGAGATACTAAGGCTAGTGGAAATGCTAAGCAGCCAGAACATTTGTTGACATCTAAGAAAAAATAATATAGCAGACACATTCCTTAGACCCCTTTGTCTAAATGATTTGTCCAAAAGCCAATCTCATTTCCTGTATTTGTCTGATTATGTTATCATCCTGACCTCATGATATCATAATAAATCTGTGCTTTAATGAGCTAAATGTTCTCTTACAAAAGCCATCTGCCCCATAGTTCTGGAAGAAATGCTAGAATATTATCTTTACAGAATTTACATTGAAACTGCAACTGAGCAGAAAATTCACCAGGTTTGCTACAGAAGACTGGTCCCCAGAACACAGCGTGGATGCCAAAACTGTCACCACTCTAATGTTAAAGGGATCTTGGAGTGTTAAAATAAACACTTTCTGGATTGAAATATGTGAGATAAGTAATAGTAGGAAATTGCTGCTTAGTTATGGTTTTGTAATTACTAGTCCCTTAGAAATTCATTTTGACAGGAAAATCTAGTTAAGAAGTTTAACAATGATAATAATATTTAAGCTCGCTTGGTGTAACACATTACATCTTTCCCACATATAACATTTACTAGGTAAATGTTACAAGAAGTTGCCTTTTGCAATATGTGATTTTGAAAGGGAATGGTTTAAGTGCATCACAGCATTATAGCTCTGGAAGTGTTTATACCATCCATGTGACAAATTGTAATTTCTCTCGTTATAGTACTGTACCTATAAGACATTATTAGCATTCAGCCAGCTAATACCTAGAAGATAACTGTATGGAAGTTTGCTGCTGAGTCAATGCTAGGAGAATATTCTTTTTCTTGGACATTCCATTTAGCATCTGTTGTGGTTCCGTCTGAGGCCCCTCCGGGAACGGCTGACCTTCTGTCGGTTTCCAGCTCAGAGGGAGAGGCTGAGGAACAGGAGGTGCAGACAGACGAGGAGGAATCCCAGGCTGAAGAAGAGGGAGGACAGCCAGAGTCCCACCAGGGGGAGCTCTCCTCAGCAAGCAGCCTGGATTCCTTAGAGGAAAGTGCACAAGCCATAATTGATCTGCGACAACGGAGAGCTAATCAGAGACGGAGTCAATTGGCTAAATACTTTCAGCATTAAAGTGGCAGCAGCTGGGTTTGGGTGTGGTGCTCTTGGGAAAGGCTAAAAGGCAGACCCACCCTTCCTGGCTTGTGGAGTTTTATCTTTGAGAGTCGTGGGACCTGACTGTGAACTTTGGCGTCTTGGAATCCTGGTTTGTGCCTTTGCCTATTGAAACCTTGGGGGGGTGTGCCAGCAAGAAGCTTGCTGTATTGTCTGGACATCAGGACCCTGCTGTACTGTATTATATCCTGTCTGTTGGGAAGAACAGGTTTTCCTCTGTGCTTATTTTTTCCAGTTATAAACTATTTTTGGCTTTTACCAGAGTGTCTGGCTGTTTTTTCCAGTTGGTGTTGAGGTCTGGGGGAACCCAGACAGAACAGCATCTAGTATTTGTGAAAGAGTAAATGGAAATTTGGGAACTATATCACAAATATATCATTTCATTTTATTCTCTATCTATCTATCTATCTATCTATCTATCTATCTATCTATCTATCTATCTCTATGTATCATCTATCTATATTATTTTAACTATGATAGTAAAAGATAGATAGATAGATAGATAGATAGATAGATAGATAGATAGATAGATTTTTTTTATTGGCCAAGTGTGATTGGACACACAAGGAATTGGTCTTGGTGTATATGCTCTCAGCGTACATAAAATAAAATATACATTTGTCAAGAATCATGTGGTACAACACTTAAGATAAAACACTTAAGATAATACAGACTACAGGTGAAACTTGAAACTAATACAGACTACAGGTAAAACGTGAAAAATTAGGATATCGTGCCAAAAATCATTTATTTCAGTAATGCAACTTAAAAGGTGAAACTTAATATATGAGAGAGACTCATTACATGCAAGGCAAGATAGTTCAAGCTGTGATTTGTCATAATTATGATGATTACGGGGTACAGCTCATGAAAACCCCAAATCCACAATCTCAGAAAATTAGAATATTACATGCAATCAATAAAACAAGTATTGTACATGGAACAATATTTGACCTCTGAAAAGTATAAGCATGAATATGTACTCAGTACTTGGTTTGGGCTCCTTTTTGCAGCAATTACTGCTTCAATGCGGCCTGGCATGGAAACTATCAACCTGTGACATTGCTGAGGTGTTATGAAAGACCAGATGCTTCAATAGCAGCCTTCAGCTTTTCTGCATTGTTCGGTCTCATGTCCCTCATCTTTCCCTTGGCAATGCTAAGAGAATCTATGGGGTTCAGGTCAGGTTTGCTGGCCAATCAAAGACAGCAATGCTATGGTTATTGAACCAGGTTTTGGTGCTTTTGGCAGTGTGGGCAGGTGCCAAGGCCTGTTGAAAAATGAAGTCAGCATCCCCATAAAGCTCGTCTGTTGAAGGAAGCATGAAGTGCTCCATAATCTCCTGGTAGACGGCTGCATTGATCCTGGACTTAATGAAGCACAGTGGGCCAATACCAGCAGATGACATGGCTCCCCAATCAACACAGACTGTGGAAACTTCACACTACACTTCAAGCATCTTGCTGTGTGCGCCTTTCCATTCTTCCTCCATAATCTAGGTCCTTGGTTTCTGTTGTGATTCAGCCTGAGGCTCCTCAGGGACCGGCTGCGTCTCTGCTGGATCCAGGCCCGGAGGAGGAGGACAGTGAACAGGAGGGGGAGGAACAGGCAGACGGGGGAGAGGAAAGTCAGGAAGAGGATGAGGGAGAGCAGCCTGAGAGCCCCGGGGGGGGGGGGGGCTCTCCCCAGCCAGTAGCCTGGACTCATTGGGTGAGGAAGCACAGGCTATAATTGACATGAGACAGCGATGTGCAGCTCAGAGATGGGACCAATTAGAAAGGTATTGGCATCACTGAATTGGCAACAGCTGGGTTTGGGTGTGGTTCTCCTCAGCAGGGCTTAAAAGGCAGGCCAGCCCTTAACGCCATGTGGAGAGTTATCAACTGGAAGTTCTGTGACCCTGCTTTGCTTCTCGGCATCTCTGATCTTGGCTTGTGGCCTGGAAGACTGGAAGACTTGGGGGAGGCGTATGTTTGTTATCTCCAGCATTGTTTTTGACAGCAAGAATCCTGTTTTACTTCATGGCCTTCGTGAAACATCTTTGAAGTTTCAGCGTGTTCCTGTTTGTAAGGACATTTTCTGTTACCTGTGTTTGCTTTGAATTCTATAAACTGCCTTTGCTTTTTACCAGTGTGTCTGGATTCTCTTTTTGGGTTGGTGTTTGCTTCTGGAGGGACCCAGACAGAACAGTTTCTAAGTGAAATACAGAAGTTTCTACAGTCTGTGTTGATTTGGGGAGCCATGTCATCTGCTGGTGTTGGTCCACTGTGCTTCATTAAGTCCAGGATCAATGCAGCCATCTACCATATTCAAATGACTGTAGACTGTAATTCCCAGCAACTTCAGACAGTGTGATTTGGCTTGGATTATTCTTTTTATTAAATATCAGTCTGCAAAGAGTCATGGTCCTTGTCCCCATTGATTGCTTCCCATTCCATTTGCTATATTATTCTTTTGCCTGCGTTCTTCTAGTTTTCCACAAACTGGATTGGTGTTTCATGTCTTTCCAGAATTCACGCTGACTGTGGAATTCTGGGATCTGAGGTCAATGTATGTGGAAATTGACAAGCTTGGAAAGCCTACAATAAATGCTTGTTGCATTCACCATCACTTTTCTTTCCCTTAGTACTCTGCTCCCTGTTTGACTTCATAAGGATGGACCTTTTCTGCATGTTTCGATTAAAAAAAATCTCTTGATATCTTGATTTGTGAAGCCTTCTTATAACAAAACAACAAAAAAAAGAGACTGCTATTATTCTCTCCGAGAGATAACATTAGCTTCACCCTTTTATTAATGTAAATCTTTAAACTTAATTTCTCTGATATTTTACTGGTTGTACAGACATAGGGGCAGACAAATCCCCCTTGCTATTTTTAATGAATTATTTTGTACTTCTTTTTGCCAGTAGCGTTTGACAGCTTTCTCTGGAATCAAGGCAATTAAAACACAGCTTTTAAAAGCAAGGATTCCTTAGAATCACCAAAGCCACTGTGCCTCTTGAAGTGGAAAAGATATTACTTCAGAACCTAAGGCAAGACTTTGGCTTGAGATGGAAGGACTTAGATATTTGAAAAGAACTTTTGTTTTATCTTTCATAGAAAACCCCAAATTTATGATAATTATAAATGTGCTGGGGCTGCCAAAATCTATACTTTAAGAGAGCTTGGGGTTTTTTTTAGGGAGAAGAAAAAGTTATATTTGTTTTACATTCGTTATCTTCATTTCTCAAATACCTCTTACACCAAAAGTTTTATCACACCAGTCAATTTTATTATTGGTCTCTATAATTAAATTTTATCTTATGCCATTTTTGTTTCAGCATGATATATTTTTTCAGTGCATTATTCATTCTACACTGCTCAAAAAAAATAAAGGGAACACTTAAACAACACAATATAACTCCAAGTAAATCAAACTTCTGTGAAATCAAACTGTCCATTTAGGAAGCAACACTGATTGACAATCAATTTCACATGCTGTTGTGCACATTCAACTTTGTACAGAACAAAGTATTCAATGAGAATATTTAATTCATTCAGATCTAGGATGTGTTATTTGAGTATTCCCTTTATTTTTTTGAGCAGTACTGTATATAAGTTTGCTATTTTCAAGCTGAATTAGCTGTTTGGCATCTGGTACTCTAGTGGTAAAGAAGGCAAGCAGCTCTAGACAGACTAGACTAGATTAGATTAGATTAGATTTATTGGATTTATATGCCGCCCCTATCCGCAGACTAAGTCGAAGCATGCCAATGAACAACTTATAATTGTGATCTTTTCAAGAATATAATTTGCGAGATATGTAATGGAAAAATTTTATGTATGTTTTCTGAGAAATATGTTCTACTATACTAAGTGAGAGTATTAATTATTGGACATGGCAAACTGAGATCTCATGTTGCACCCAAGCTTTGTGGGTGGTGGCCAAATTTCTTCCAAATGATGAATTGCAACTTTAATGTGACATGGCAAGTGTGGCCATTGCCTTGAAAAAAAATTATTTTTATTATTATTATTTATTAGATTTGTATGCCGCCCCTATCCGCAGACTCGGGGCGGCATACAAATCTAATAAATGCTTAACTCTTGCTTAAGCATTCATAAATACCAACCTAATCAGTGTGATTTCTACTTGAATACAGGTGGATTTCAACTTGCAACTATAACAAAGCTGGAATTATGATAATGAGTCATGATGGTCATTATGAGTTTATTTGTGGTTGATGTTTAGTAAGTCACTATGATTGTTAAGTGAACACGGAGGTCTAAAGTAAATCTATTGTCTGCAATGAGTGTCTTTTGCGGGAAACCAGAAATCACCATCAGTTTCCAGCAAAAATAAAATAAAATAAAACATTGTAAATCATGGTAACGTGACTGTGGGACACTGCAACAGCTGTAAAATACAGGCAGTTACCAAGCAAACCAAAATGTGATCATGTGACTGTGGGCGGAGGGGGGAGCAGTCCCCAGAACTTCAAATCTGAGACATAAGTCATCCTGAGGAGGTTCATCATGATTTTGAATTGGTTGCTAAGTGACCAGTTGTAAGTCAAATACTACCTGTATCCTGAATATTTTTTTCAAATAATGTTGCCTCACAGAGATCTCAACCTGGACAGCCCGTCCTTTCTCTAAGTTACTCTGGATGCAACTTGGCTACAGCTGATCTTCATGGCTACAGAATAATTTTGTGTAGTGAAGTTTTGCACACATAGAACGGCTTCCAGAGGAGTGGAAAGGGACAGTTTACTTGCATATTGAGATGCCTACACTAAAGTATCCACCCAAATCCCCACAACGGAGTAATGTTTCATTACCGACTTAAAGGCATTCCAGGATAACATTATGGTTTCTAAAAATAATTATAAAAGTGATAAAAATAAGAGAATTGGAATGTAACAAAAATAACATGTAGGATAACAATTTAGCAGAATGTTCACACTTACTGTAGTTGCAGCAAATATCTGGAGCATTAGGGAAAAAACAAATTATCAAGCTGAAATAGTTCTAGCCATTTAACAGCAACAACAACAACAACAACAACAACAACAACAACAACAACAACAACAACAGAGTTGGAAGGGACCCTGGAAGTCTTCTAGTCCAACCCCCTGCTTAGGCAGGGGACTCTACATTACTTCAGACAAATGGATATCCAATATCTTCTTAAAAACTTCCAGTGTTGGAGCATTCACAACTTCTGGAGGCAAGCTGTCCCGCTGATTAATTGTTCTGTCAGGAAATGTCTCCTTAGTTCTAAGTTGCTTCTCTCCTTGTTTAGTTTCCACCCATTGCTTCCACCATCTGCCTCAGATGCTTTGGAGAATAGTTCAACTCCCTCTTCTTTGTGGCAACCCCTGAGATATTGAAACACTGCTATCATGTCTCCGGTGGTCCTTCTTTTCATTAAACTAGCCATGCCCAGTCCTTGCAACTGTTGTTCATATGTTTTAGCCTCTAGTCCCCTAATCATCTTTGTTGCTCTTTTCTGCACTTTTTCTAGAGTCTCAATATAATTTCTTCCTGTTTTGCCTAGCATTGAGGACTTTTTATTCACAAGAGGGGAAGATTGTGATCTTCAATCACTATTGAGCTCCCATTAGTTTGGCCAGCTATCAAGGATGATGAAAGCCCACGAAACCTGGAGGGTTAGAAGATAATCTGTATAATGTGATTTAATGGCCCTTCTTTCTCCTTCCAGTCAGATGTGCTGAAATGCTCCAAAATTATTATTTGTTCAGTGTGAAGCCCATGGCAAATTAAGCAGAACTGAGGTAAAGGATGGAGAAAAGAAGAGAAAGGAAAGATATGTGTTGCAAACCATGAAGATTCCTTCGGAGAATATTAAAAGGTCAAGACATGACAAATAAATTGCGACCTAAGTAAATTAAATAAAGTGTCAGAAAGATCCAATTAATGAGTCTTTATGCTGATGCTAGAGGAAAGACCTTTTCGATATTCTACGGTTATATCAATACTGTTAGAGCACACCATAGATCATTCTATCTATTGAATTGGCTTAATTATAATCTTCATTCTTGGATAACTTAGGTAAAGCTATAAATAAAAAAAATGATGACCTAAGAAGATTTTCCTGAGGAAGATTTTTTAGCTTCAAGATATTAAAATTGTGTTTCAGCCAAGTCATATTTTATCATTCAACATATTGCCTGATAACAATTTAATAATGATCTCCAAAGATTCTAAGGAAAGTTTGATTCCAGGAAACAAAAGTATCTTTATGTCACTATCTCTATCTTCATCAATTTTGTTTCCACATAGGCAGGATCTAGTCTGATAACAGGGTCAACTAATGGGAAAATTTGCTTTACATTTAATGAAACACAACCTATTTGTGAGCTATTTGTGCAATTATATAAGCACCTGCAATTTGAATCTACCAACAACAGGTAGTCTTACAGTTTTCTATCCATCAGTTGCTGTGGTGATCAAGTTGTTATGATGATCAAGATGATCAGTCCTGTAAATTCTGGTTCAGTAACAGTGTAAAGTTTACCCATTGGGCATAAGCAAAAAGAACACCAGTCTTAACAATTAAAGGTACATTTTGTGAATTTTTGAACCAGGTTTCAGAAATTGAAATCCCCTCTCCAGTCTCCTGTGTAAATTCTGCTTCATATAGACTGTTGATAAAGGAATTTAAGATTAAAATATTATCTTAATTTAATGCATTTTTAACATGATCGATATGAAAAAGTATAGTATTTCTGATGGCCCAGCATCTACCAGTAGATGTTACAAAACTAAATCTGTGGAATTATTTTTATAATCTATTGATTGGGGAATGACTCCTCAAGCTTTACTCACTATAACAGAAATTGCAGGAAGAGAACAACACATTTGGAAATCTCATCCATAAACCATATATGGAAGGTAGAAAGATTTTTTTCTCCCATTTCAATACTAATGCAAAGGGAATTTTCACATAGAAGGTTTGTCCATGTCCAATGGAAATATTTAGCATTATATTTACTTTTGTTTTATTTCTAGATTTTAGAGATGCAACAAACCTCAGAGTAAATTATATCCTCATATATCCACTGTAGATATATATTCTTGGGATGTTGATTCAGAATATACATAAGAGAGATGGGCCACTTGGAATTAATGTCCATAGAAATCAGATGTAAAACAAGGAAGCTAGTTTTCTGGTCAAAACATCTACTTGTTCAATAGATTTAGTGCCACTATTTTCTTCAGAGTTATGTAACTGTTTCTGGTCTCACCCTCAAAAAAGAAAAATATTGCATACCAATCATATCTAATTTAGAAATTGTTACTGTCATTTAAATTCAATATAATGCAGTGGGAATATAGTGGGAAAACAACTAATAGAAGACCTACATCCTGTCCAATTTGTCATACAAATAAACTATTGATAGGCAATTTCAAAGCTTTTGCTAGCCTTTCTTCTTTACTTTTGAACCAAATTTAAACTGGGCATGTCTTTAGTTGAAAGGTTAAAGGAAGAGTTTCCTTGACAGTCATCAAGTAATTGAACAGATAATCATTTTAATAAGCCATCAACTTGATTTCTTATTAACCAATAAAAACAGGTTTTAATTGATTTATTGAAATTATTTATATAGCTGCCCATCTCACAACAATGACTCTAAGCAGTACAGGAAGGATTACAATGAAACCCCAACAACAGCTATAGAACCTGAAAGGTAATAAATAAAAGATTTGGGAGGAAAATAATATCAGCATGCCAAGATCAAATGTAAGCAAGTTAGAAAAGGCGAAAGAAAATAATTGAACAGAATAACGGAGTTGGAAAGGATCTTGAAAGTCTCCTAGTCATTTCAGATAAAGGGTTGTCCAATCTCTTTAAAAAAATTCCAATGTTGGAGTTGGAAGGCAAGTCATTCCGGTGGTTAATTGTTCTCACTGTCAGGAAATTTCTTCTTTAATTCTAGGCTGGATCTCTCCTTGATTAGTTTCTTGTCTTGCCCTATAATGCTTTGTTAAATAGATTGACCCTCTTTTTTCTGTCAGCCCCTCAAATATTTGAAGAACAAGAAGACCAAATAATACCTGATCAAGAAATATCACCTAGAAATAAGGAAGACCAAGGAGACACTGGAAGTAATAAAGCAGCAAATAAGATCTAATAAGGTAATCAGATCATCAGGTACAGAGATTCAATTGCAATAGGCGGAGTCTCCAATTTCATTTGAATCAGAAACGTTTCTACAAGT
This sequence comes from Erythrolamprus reginae, assembly GCF_031021105.1. Taxonomy (NCBI): domain Eukaryota; kingdom Metazoa; phylum Chordata; class Lepidosauria; order Squamata; family Dipsadidae; genus Erythrolamprus; species Erythrolamprus reginae. The sequence continues at coordinate 300,496,463 of NC_091950.1, forward strand.
CTATCCATGGAGAGGTTGCAATGAACCAGCCAACACCTAAGAAAGAAGAAACAAGTGCAATTCTGGATGCAAAAATGGAACAACCCAAAGGAATACAAGGAGATGGATAAGAATGAGAAGGAAGCTGAAATGTAATAATGCATATAAATGAAAAAGCAGAAAAGGTGAAGAAAAGGGCAAAAAAGGTCAAGAATTTGTCATTCCAATTGCATCATGAACTGCATGATTTTTTGATTGATTGGTCTGTAATCATTCATTGCCAAACAATGCATTGCATGGGAGGTGAAAATGAAGACTGGCTCACATCAGGTAAAACCTACGAGATCATGAAAGATCTAAAAAAGGGCAGCACCAGGCAATTATAGACAAATTATCTGCTTACTAACAAGGTTCAAACTGCCAATTTGCCTGGTAGCTGAGTCCAAACAACATCTATTTGAAAACAAGCTCTTTCAATATGACCAAAAAAGAAACTGCCCAAACAGCTTTTAATTGAAAAGATGATTTTGGAAAACTGCAAGAGAAGGAAGGACAACTTGAATTAAGATTTTGGTTTTAGTGTAATTTTATTTTAAAGTATATGTTAATGTTGATTTGGGATATTATACTTTATATTTTCTCTGTTTGTTCACCCTTCATTATTTTGGCAATAGTTATACTACAATTTGGAAGAGAAAAAATAATCCAAAGAGTAAATTGTAAATGTACCTCCGCACTTAGCCATAAGAACAAAAATTCTGAAGCAAAAGTCTCATTTACAACTATAGTTATTGCATAGATATCCTTTGAGATCTGTTGTTGGGTCTTGGATCCACTTTCTAAATAAACATCACAATATCTCTGGTTTAACTGGTGATTATAGAAGCAGAAACAGCTGTTGGAGTTAGTCATAGTTTTGGACTAAGAGGGAAGCTTGCAAGCAAGGCAAAATACAATATTGAGAAAGAGAGAGAGAACAAGATATATATATGTAGATTGTTCTGAGTTCGGGTTTGGCCCTGTGTAATATTTTGCATGCAAAATCTACATACATATACCCGTGAAAAATTACGAAAACATATATATATATATATATATAGATTTAATTCAATTTAATTTAATTAATTTGACTTTTCTGCTGCCCAATCCCAATGGGACTCAACAGTAAATAATACATACAATATAACAAAAGTAAAATATTAGTTAATAAAGAACAGTAAAACCATAATAAATCCAATGAACTATCCAAACGAACACACATGCATATAGAATCAGTTACAATTTGGCCGTGATAAAATGTTACATTCACAGCCCCAGGCCTGCCAGAAAAGCCAGGTCTTACAGCCTTTCAGAAGGATAGTAGGGATACAGTACAGATATTGGGGGGGGGGGCAGTTGGTCCCAAATGTTGGGGCAGCCACAGAAAAGGCCCTCCCCCACGGGCCCGTCAACCTGCATTGTTTCGTCGAGGAGACCTGGAGAAGGCCAACTCCTTGTGATCTAATAGGCCTCTGGAAGGTATATGGCAGGAAATGGTCTTGTAAATAGTTTGATCCTAAGCCATGCAGGGCTTTATAGGTTATAACAAACACCTTGAATTTAAGTTATAAGTTAATTGATTGATTGATTAATTGTTGTCATGCTACACATACTTACCAAGAAGTAAATCTTGCTGTAGAAACATGAGTTCTTTACCTAAGGAGGTATTGTAGGTATACAATGGCATTGTTTGTCACACTGCTATAAAATCTCTCCTGAAAGAGTAGTAGATGCTTGGAACAAACTTGCAGCAGACGTGGTTGGTAAATCCACAGTAACTGAATTTAAACATGCCTGGGATAAACATATATCGATTGTAAGATAAACTACAGGAAATACAGGGCAGACTAGATGGACCATGAGGTCTTTTTCTGCCGTCAGTCTTCTATGTTTCTATGAATAGTGTATTGGTGTATCATGAAAGGCCATATCAGATTTTCTAAAGCATTTCTGACTCAATTGCCAATAATTCAAAATACTGAATGAACATAACTCTAAAAAGTTTCAATCATTACAATAAGATATTGTTATAAATTCTCTACAGTTTCTTCTGTACAGTTTGAATACAACAGTGTATATAACAATATGAACCTGGGCTCACCAGCTTAATGGTACCATTGGAGAGAATTAATTACAGTAAGTTTAAAGATATAATCATATTTTTATAAGCAAATGAAGCATTTTTGCCTAAAGCATAAACACCTGATGATCAAGTCAGTTCCTGCAACCTCTGACAGGTGTCCTTTAATCTCTTTCCTGTAAAAAAAGAAGAAAAGTTAGAGTTAAAATAAGATAAAATTTTGGGTTTTCTCTACGATAATATAAAATTGAAAACCTTTCCTTTAAGACATTTTTTTTTGTTTCAGGAATGTTAAATGTATAAATTACTGGCAGTGTTATACATTTCCAGGGATCTGGTTTCAAAGGATGCATCCCAGGGACTTGCAGGTGAAAGCCAATTTTTGCCCATCGACTATATGTTGAAAGAAAAATAATAATAATGTGAATTTATTCCATAACCTTCAAACTGACGCTTCAAATAGTAAATCAAACTCAAGTTGAATCCTGACTATTGGCAGACTTTCCAGAGGAAAGAAATGTCTTTCCCCTACAGGAAAAAGTTTCAAATGTGCAAAGAATCTCTATCAACGTTGACTTGATGATACTTTACAAGTTTATCAAAATGATAACCAGCAGCATTTTTGGAAAACCCTTTACCGTGTCTTATATTTATTTGAACATGAAATATACTTGGCCTTATTGCCATGAATTCAAAAGCCCAGTTGGGCTTATTATCAGGAAACAGGGTAGATAATACTTTTTTTTTTTGGCTGTAGGAACATTTTCCGTTGATCCTTCCAAATGGACCTAATTTTCAAGAAAAACTGAGTTCCTCTATTATTGAAATAATTTAATACAGGAAATATTTATGTATTCTAAAAGTGCAGTTTATTATATTTTGCAAAAGGCTATTGTGTTCTCCTGTGCAGGAGGAGAGGGACTTAGTGTGGAATCTAATTGGCTATTGGCATGATTGGTTTAATATTTGGGAATCCAGACTATTGTCAAGATTGTGGAAAAATGAATTTCATTAATATTAGTCATATTTTATTTATAAGAAATAGCATGGCTTATGCCTAGTATACATTCTTTTTCAGTGGTCTGTGTGCTTCTGCAAATATTGCCTCCCTTAAATATTCAAAAATCTGTGAAAATATGACAAAAATAAAATGCTTAAAATTAAGAGCTCAGAAATTATCAACAAATGCTTTAATAAATTAAACATATGGAAACTTCTATTATAATAAATGTTTTATTATTTAAGGTTAGTTTTGGTAAAACAAACTTATCTAACTTCCTGATTGGAAACTGTATTTTTGAGGTGCAAAAAACATATGTCGACATGGAAAAATACTTATTATGTCATAAATGCAAGCAAATTAAATTAAATTTCATTCTACAGGTATTTATTTTTTATGTAATCAAGAATGTAACAAACAAAACCAGAAGTGTGCTGCAGCTGCCCAAAAGGCAAATGCTACATCAACAGAGGGGTAAGATATTATATTATTTTCCATCTTTCTGATTGTTCTTAAGATAATAAAAGCAGCATCAATTCTGTATCTTCTCTGCAACTTCTATCATACCATTTATCTTTCCCTTGCCTAATTCATATATTTTATTTATTTATTTATTTTATTTGTCATACAAATATAGTATAGTATTGTAGTATGTTTAACATAATATAAGTATAAAATAGAGATAGAAAAGATAAAAAGACATTAGGACAGGAACGGTAGGCAAAAAGGTGCACTTATGCACGCCCCTTACACAAAGTGGTACACTACATGAAGTGTACCACTTTATGCTACATTAGTAAGATCACACTTGGAATACCTCATACAGTTTTGATCACCACAATATAAACAAGATGTTGAGACTCTAGAAAGAGTACAGAGAAGAGCAACCAAGATTATTATGATTATGGGACTGGAGGCTATCCCCTACAATCAATGGTTGCAGGAACAGGGAATATCTAATCTAACAAAGAGAAGGACAATGGGTGACATGATAGTTATTTTTCCAACATTTGACAGGCTGTCACAGAGAGAAGAGGTCAGCATATTCTCCAAAGCACCTGATGGCAAGACAAGAAGTGATGGATGGAAGCTTAACAAAGAGAGATACGACCTGGAATTAAGGAGAAATTTCCTGACAGTGAAAACAATTACTGGAATTAGCAGAATGGCCTTCATCCAGAAATTGTGGATGCTCCAGTCACTGAAGATTTTATTTTATTTTATTATTATTTTTATTTTATATCGACAAACATACAAACAACATTAAACATTTATAGTTATCTATATGCATAATAATTAATATTTTACAATTCTGGTTTTTTTTAACATTATATTTCCTTAATACTAATTCCTTTTCTTGGTTTTTTTTCGTATCCAGTTATACAGTTTCTCCCACAATCTGTAGTAGTTCTTATTTTGTTTATCCTGTAATTCATATGTTAATTTACTTAGTTTAGCACAGTCCAACATTTTCTTGATCACCATCTCTTCATTTGGTGTCTTTTCTTTTTTCCAATTTTGTGCGAATGCCAATCTTGTGTGTTATTAAGTAATAGTCTTCTTTGCTGTGTGGACCTCTGATTACAGTATTCCTAATAAATACATTTCTGGTTTTGTTTCTAATTTATATTCCAATATTTCTTCCAGCCAGTTCTGAATTTTAGTCCAAAATTTTCTTGCTTCCCGGCATAACCACCAGATGTGATAACATGTCACTGAAGATTTTAAAGAGATTGGACAACCATTTGTTTATAGTGTCCTGATTGGGCAGGATTGGACTAGAAGACCATGAAGGTCCCTTGCAACTCTGTTATTCTGTTACCAAATCTGCTGTATTTACTTCCCAACTGTTCAAAAGTAAAATAACAAAACTTAAATAACAGTTCTCAATAATTAGATGCAATGTCTTTAAAAATTCCACTCAAGTAGAAACAAATGTGATAATCATGAAAACATATTGCAAAAAAAGCAAGATTTCAGATCTGTAAATGGCATGTTATATAAATTATATTAATTGCTTAGATGAAGAATGATAACCTTTTATTTTAAATATGTATCTAATATAACCTTTTCTATCCTGTATTTGGTCATTGATTGCTACAACACAAAACTTCAATGTATTTCTACTCTTTCTGTTTTTTAAAATGTCATATATTCACAGTTCTTATTTGCTTTTCAGATAGATGCCGTATCTTCATAATAAGAGTGATATTTGAAATTATAGATACTTATGGTATCAAATTATTTTACAGTTAAACCAATGTTATCTTTAAAAATGGAGAAATTAATATTGATGCTGTGTACATAAATCTCGGAAAGCAGAGGTTAATAGTTTGGAGAATATTGATTTTTTTACATTTCCCCCCTAAACTATTACTCAATTGAGACAGATAAACACAAAATTAACCATAAATTATTGTGCAAAGATGTAATTACATTATGAAAATAAAAATCTTCCTCAGATATTTTTAATATGTGAAGGTCAATCTGCAGGAAAAAAATCAGAATATACCATACCCTCATTCCTTTCTATGAGAAAACAAAACATGACTGATATATTGTGATATATTAGAATGTTGTCAAGGAGAATGTAAAATAAAACCAAGGAAAAATCTGGTGATAGATGAAAATGCTTGTCGATTTTTTTAAAAAGTCACAATTATTAGAAATAAATAGAATAGAATAGAATAGAATAGAATTTTATTGGCCAAGTGTGATTGGACACACAAGGAATTTGTCTTGGTGCATATGCTCTCAGCGTACATAAAATAAAATATACATTTGTCAAGAATCATATGGTACAACACTTAATGATTGTCATAGGAGTCAAATAAGCAATGAAGAAGCAATATTAATGAAAATCTTAGGATATAAGCAACAAGTTACAGTCATACAGTCAACATGGGAGGAAATGGGTGAAAGGAATGATGAGAAAAACTAGTAGAATAGAAGTGCAGATTTAGTAGAAAGTCTGACAGTGTTGAGGGAATTATTTGTTTAGTAGAGTGATGGCGTTCGGAAAAAAACTGTTCTTGTGTCTAGTTGTCTTGGTGTGCAGCACCAAACCAGACAGTTATAGAGGTACAGATGTGCAGAAGAAGATGTGCAGAAGAAGAGAAAAGAAGACAAAACAATGTATAGTTTTGGATGTTGCAAGATTGAGTATAAAATAGAGCTCTATATAAATGATGAAATATAATTACTAAAATGTATAAACTTTTATTGAGATTTGAAACATAAGGAGAACAAAGAAAGTAGGGTAAATTGGGCTAAAATGTTGATTAAAATATACAGATGGAACAATGGGAAAATACTGTATGTAGTTGAAAGGAATGAAATTTGCATGATACTCATAAAGAGAATTCTTGTAAAATGATGTATCAATCATTTGTGTCACTAGAACAATTGTCTAGAATGAAGATAGAGATATAGAGACTTCAAAATTATGTTGGAATTGTGTTGTTTTTGTCTGTTTATGCTTTATGTCTTAAAAATTCAATAAAAAAAGACTTTTTGTATGAAACAGAAAAAAGGTAATGACTTGTAGTTTTAATAATAAAAAAAGAAAGAAAAATGAACTCTTTTGTAATCTTAGAGCAAGGTATAACATGCTAACATTATACCAATATTAATTTTTATACCAACAAATCCTTTCATCTAGTCTATTCAATATTTCAAGAACCAAAATAAATAAGAGAGGGGAGAGTGGTCAACATTTTCTTGATCTGTTTTGTATCTCATATGATTTAGTTAAGTTTCCATTAACAATTATTTGTTCTATCTGTAAAGTATAAACTGTTTTCACTCATTTTATAAATTTCTCTCCAAACTTCACATCTTTCAAAACGTTAAATAAAATAGCCCAATTCAAATTGTCAAAAGCCTTCTCTGCATCTAAAAAGATCAAAGTGACCTGTTTTTCATTTTGTTTTTCCAAATAGAGTATTCCAAAATATCCAGCACATATATAACATTATCTTTTAACCATCTTTTAGTTAAAAACCTACATTGGTCCCCATGAATAAATTTTTGCAAATTTATCTTCAATCTAAAATCATAGTAAACCACTCATAATTTTCATGTAAAGACACTAGTCTGTAGGTTTTTTGCTAAAGTCAAAATTTGTCCCTAAGTGTTAATGCTATCAGCTATTCTTGCTGATGATTTACAGGATATGACAGAAAATCCATTTCTGTCCCTATAGATGCTAAATTCATTACTTTGCCACATAAATCAGATTTTATTCAACTTCTTGTTCTTCAGCTTGCTGTCATGGCAACTGTGTTAGACAGTACATATTTCACTTCCTTCTTTCTCAATATAATGCTATGTAGTAACAAAACCAGTATCCTTTGATTAAGGGAATCCTTTGAGGGGAAAACAGGCTTTTATTATGTAGGCTATGAACATTTACCATATATTCTATATGTTCTCAAATTTAACTAATATGAGGTTTAATTAAATTTGGTGCTATCGGAGTTTGGTTGTTTTCTTGCAGATGTTTCATTACCCAAACTAGTTATCATCAGTGCTCATACCAGTTTTGAAGATGTTACGCCAAAGAGCATCAAGGACCCCTCATTTCCACCTTGAGCTACAAATATTCTCCTTTAATGAATATGCTGTACTGTATGGATGATAGTTTTAGAAATGAAGAGATTTAGCTTGTATACAAAAGAATTTTTTCTTCTGCCTCCTAAATCTCCCTAAAATTGTATATTTCAAATTATGGGAAAATACTTGGAAATGAACATATTTTGAGATCTAGCAAATAACACAAAATGGAACAAGGTGGTAAAACCTGGAACTGGTATAATAATAACTCCCATATTCCAGTTTAGAAGGGGAGTGGAATTGAGTCAAATTTCAGGATGTTCGTCTTATACAGTATGTTGTTTTGGAAAATCCTTCATTTAGAAAATCCATATAGCTGGAAGTAGATACTTTCTCATTCATATTAATTTATACTTGTAGTAAGCTATGATACATCCAGTGTCAGCTTTGTACTGTCAGCTCACAACATTATCACTTTTTATAAGCAATGCTTAAACCACTGTTCAAACTTCGTTTTCATCTCCTCTGTGTCTAACATCTTTTTATCACTATCAATTCCTCTTTTATTGTGTTATTCTACTTAGAATGTGACCTTTTCTCTATGTGATATTTCATCAGAAGACTGCTAATTCATGCACCTGTTGTGGATGCAATTGCATGGAGAACTAATCCACAGAAATAAAAATAATAAATCATTCTGGAAAGGCCTTATTCCATGTTGTTATATCTAAAGAGAATAACATATATTTTGGATGGGAATTGCAAAAAAAGAGGAGACAGAATATTGTGAATGAGCTGTTGTACTTTTTCTAACAGCAAAGAGAGAGAGTTCAGGTATCTTTGTCAATAAATGCAGGTATACTTTTCAATTAAATAAGGTAAAACACATTCATAATAAATTGTTTGACCTAATTAATATATTTAGGCAATAATGGCTGGATACCAGAGATGGGTTCCTCCCACTTCGGACCGGTTCTAGAGAACTGGTAGTAACTTGGTGGCCTGGGTCACTAGAACTGGCAGTGATCCAGACCTGCCACTCCCCCAAGCTGCTTCTCCCAGTGGCACCTATGGCCATCTTGTTTTGAGCTTCTGCACATGTGAAGAAACTTCTTTAAAGTACTGTGTACATGACCCCATAGTGCATCCCTGAGCGAACCAGCATAAAAGAAAACTGGAACGCACTCCTGATGGATACCTACAAAATGGAAGCAGTAGGTGAAGCCAAGCAGAATCATACAGCCCCCATCCCAGGATGTGTGCTATCTCCACTTCTCTTCTCTCTATATACTAATGACTGCATCTCAAATGATCCATCTGTTAAACTACTGACGTTTGCAGATGATTTAACAGTGATTGGTCTCAGCCGAGACAACGATGAATCCGCATACAGACAGGAGTGTGAACAACTAGCCTCCTGGTGTGACCAGAACAACCTGGAACTGAACACATTCAAAGCCATAGAAATGGAAGTAGATTTTAGAAGAAACCTTTCCATACTACCACCTCTTACAATATTAGACAACACAGCATCAGCAGTAGAAACCTTCAAATTTCTAGGTTCCATTATATCTTAAGACCTAAAATGGACACCTAACATTAAAAAATGACATAAAAAAGAACAGCAAAGAACGTTCTTTCTGTGACAACTCAGAATGCTCAAACTGCCCCAGGATATGGTGGTACAGTTCTATAGAGGAATGATTGAATCTGTCATCTGCACCTCTGTAACTGTCTGGTTTGGTTCTGCAACCCAAGAAGACAGACAGACTTCAGAGGATAATTAGAACTGCAGGGGGGGAAAACAATTACTATCAACTTGCCTTTCACTGAGGATCTGTGTAGTGCACGAGTCAAAAAGAGGGCTGTGAAAATATTTACAGACCCCTTGCTTCCTGGGCATTAATTGTTTCAATGCTTATCCTCAAAACGACGCTATAGAGCACTGCATGCCAGAACAACCAGACACAAGAACAGTTCTTTCCCAAACGCCATCACTTTGCTAAACAAATAATTTCCTCAATACTGTCAAACTATTCACTAAGCCTGCATTACTATTACTAGTAATCTTCTCATCATTCCAATCACCCATCTCCTCCCAGTTAGAACTCCAATTACACTTGGCCAATAAAGAATTATAAATTCTAAAATAAGTCCTGCAAAAATTTCATATTGATTGGTACCAGAGTTCCATTTTCTAAGAACAATTTCTATTGGTTTCTTCAAAAAGGTAAAAAAAATGCTGGTTGCTAAGCCACGGTGGTATGGTGGTTAGAGTGCAGTACTTCAGACTACTTCTGCCTGACAGCTACCTGCAGTTTGGTAGTTCAAATCTCATCAAGGTTGGGAAAAATGGGTCAAATGTTTTTTATAATGGTTGGCACTCCACACAAGAATTTACATCAATATTTATTAATTGGATTTCTATGCTGCCTCTCTCTGAGGATTCTAGAATCTATAAATAATGCTGTGATTCTCCTCTTTTTTATTTTGTTCAGTATTTTTGAAATATATATGTAAAAGGATCTGAATGTACTTGCTTTAAAAACATTCTAATGAAAATGAAAATTTGCAGGCTCTATATGAATAATATCAAAAGTGTGACAAATTATTGTTGAAATGGGCTTAGAATAGAAAATGTTTAGTCTATAATTGAACAACAGTTGCTTGGTACTAATAGTTCATTGTCAAACTCCCCAAACCATAAAGATATTTTTGATGAAACATATGCGAATGTATATTGAAAATCTTTGGGGATAATGTTTTATTGGATATTAGTAAAATGCCATTACAGACAGTCAGACTCACATACACTCATAAACACACACACACATGGAAGGGCAAAAATTGTAACATAAATCAAAGGAACCAAAACTGGAGGAAAAAAAATGCAAAGGCAGGCAGTCCTTTGAACAAAATTGAGAAATAAAAGCAACAACAAATGGAGCAATAAAGAATTCCAGAGGGATGAATTCTACTTTGGAAATAAACCAAGATAGATTGTAATTACAATCCAGGGAGAAATTCAGATGAAGAGTCTTTTTCGAGTACCCCCTTGGGACGATAAAACGTATTTGTTGCTTATGTAACACAAAAAGTTTAGCCTTCAATAACATTTCCCAAAGTTTTCATTATATAGTGAAGTGCTAACTGTTATGGAACCTATTCTATTTTTGTAAAGACTTTTTTTCATTTTGCACTAAGATTTGTTTTGGTAACTAGGATGATTAGAATGGTAAACCAATACATCTTGAAGGCATTGGGTTGGTGGATTAAAATTATATAATCCACAATGACAACAATGTGCCTTCTGACATCCCCTTCTGACATCCCCTTCCTGACTCTAGTGGTGAGTTTTAAAATATTTTTTTTTAAAATAGAAGTCTCAAGCATGATCAGCATTTCCAGCAATGCCGGTGGATCCTACATAATGCATTTTTAGAAAATAACAGTAGATTGTTGCAGCCTAATGTGGTATTTGGAAGGGTTATGCAGAAATAATAATAATAATAATAATAATAATAATAATAATAATAATAATAATAATATTTTATTATTTTATTATTTTATTATTATTATTATTATTAAGTCCAACTTCAGACACCGAATTCTGAAGCATAACACACAAGACATCCTGATTGTGGAGAAAAAGAAAGTATGGATCATCGACATCACAATCCCGGGGGACAGCAGAATTGAGGAGAAGCAGCTAGAGAAATTAGTGAAATACGAAGATCTAAAAATCAAGCTGCATAAGCCAGTAAAAGTGGTCCCAGTGGTCCTTGGCATGCTGGGTGCAGTGCCAAAGGATCTCAGCGGACATTTGAAAACCATCAGAATTGACAAAATCTCCATCTGTCAATTGCAAAAGGCCGCTTTACTGGGATCGGCAAACATAATTCGCCGCTACATCTTGTTTGCTGTGTTGTATTGACATAATAATAATAATAATAATAATAATAATAATAATAATAACAACAACAACAACAACAACAATAACAACACAACAAATCGATTTGGAAACCATCAGAATTGACAAAATCTCCATCTGTCAGCTGCAAAAGGCCACTTTACTGGGGTCGGCATACATAATTCATCGCTACATCACACAGTCCTAGGTGCTTGGAAGTGCCCGACGGGTGATGAAATACAAAATCCAGCATAGTGATCTTGTTTGCTGTGTTGTATTGTTGTTGATGATAATAATAATAATAATAATAATAATGATGATGATGATGATGGTATGAGATTGAAGAGAACATTCTGAAAGCTAGAATAGGTGTGGGTGTCTATCAGATTTGTGGACTCTGTATAACTGCAAATCATTTTAAAGCTATAATATTGTCTAGATGTTTCTTTTCTTTTCTTCCATCCCCACCAGGCATGAAATCCTCCTGGTTCGGCCCAGTTCAGGCAAGTAGGTAGTGGTTGTGATGGCTGGTTTGGATATCATCACTTCCTTTTTTAAAAAAAAAAAATGTTCTAAAGCTTTTTCCTCTGCCGTTTTCAAAGAGAGAGAGAGAAAGAGAGAGAGAGAGAGAGAGAGAGAGAGAGAGAGAGGTGTTAGAAGGAAAAAAAATCAGCACTCACTTTCTGTTGTGGTTAGCTCTGGCCCAGCTCCTGCCCCAAGGACTGTGCATGTGGGGGAGACATCCACATGCCGCAGGCCTGTTTTGCTCCCGGTGGAATCAGCTGATGAAGGCTCTTCTGACCAAGAAGACATGAGCGACAGGGAGGAGGAGAGTGTGGCAGACAGCTCAGAAGGAGATCAATTATCTAGCTCCTCCTTGAATTCAGAACAAGAGTTAATGATACAGCCACGCATGTGGAGAGCGATGCATAGGCAGCAACAACTGAGAGATTATTATCAAAGAAAATGAGGCCACCTGTGGTTGGGTGGGGCTGTGGTAATTAGTGAGGCTACTATAAATAGCAGCCTATGAGTTTGGCCATTGTGGAGGATTATCTGATCGTTGTGTTTGGTGCCTGCCTTGCTGACTTTGACCTTTGTGTGCTGATTTTTCCCCGCTTTGAAACTAAAGCAGAGCAAAGTGTGTTTCACTTTGTGAAAGAAGGACTGTGAATTGCCTCACAGCTGCAAGCTAAGTATCACAGAACTGATAAGGGACTTGTACAAATCTACCAGTTAGTTTGGAGACAAGTGCTCTTTGCTATACAAAAAGAGTGCTTAGTTTATTTGAATTTTCGGTATAAAGAACAGTGTTTTGAATTTTCAAACGTGTGTGTCTGAAATTTGTATCTGTGAATTTTCGGGAGGATTCTACCAGAGAGCTCGACAGAACACTTTCCAGCCAGGATATTGCTTGACAAAGAAGAAAAACAAATGCTGTCGCTTTAAATCAGGAGGCTCCAAACGTAGCCACATGACTGACTGAGGAATTCTGGGAGTTGAAGTCCACAAGTCTTAATATTGCAAACTTTGGAGACTTCTGCTTTAAATTGAAAATCCTTCAGAAGCTGCTCGGAAGGAGCTTTTGATTGCAGAAGCGAAGTGACATTCAGCAGTGGATAAAAAGAAGGATTCTTATATGGTTCTATGTTTTTGAACTTTTGGGGTTTGTGCAATATGGGCTTTGTGTTTCTAAAAGAGTTTGAGTGATTCCCATTGTGGCTAAATGACTTTTTGTCCTGTGTGGTGTTTTGAGTGTGGAGCTGCTTATTCCGATTCTTCTACTGTGTTTGTTAGCTGCCAAGAATTGCCATGAGAAAATTTCAAAATATCTGGTGTTGAATGGGTTTTTTAAGGGATCTGTTTGCCTGCTTGTGTGAATGGAACCAAACGTCCACTTTCTATACGATCATTACCTCATTATTTCTATAGGACAGTAATGTGGAATGAGCTTCAGGCAGGTTCTTTGTTAGCAGCTTGATTTTTCCTTGTTTTTCTATGAACCTTTTATTATGATTAATATTTTATTTGGAGGAGGGTTGCTTCCCATGAAAGAAAGAAAGAAAGAAAGAAAGAGGAAAGAGGAAAGGGGGGGGGAAGGAGGGAGGCCCACAAATCTGGCTGGCACTAGACACAGCTTCAGAGGATACTTTGAAACAGCACAGAAAAGGCTGGAAGGGACCTTAGAGGTCATCTAGTCCAACCCCCTGCTCCCTGGCAAAATGGACTGCTAAATTGGCTGTAACCAACCAGTCACATGACCACAGGCCACGCCCAACCAGTCACATGACCACATGGCCATGCCACCTGAAGCCATACCCATCTGACGTTCAAGCCATGCTCACAAAACTGATAGGGAAAAATTACACATTTCACCCCTGATGAAATATTCATTCTGAGAATAAATATCTTATTTTTTACAGTATAAGACATATATTTTCCAGTCCTAAAAGAGGCTGAAAATTCAGGTTCATCTTATACTCCCAATGTTGCTTTTACTAAGCGTTTCTTTCAGCCCTAACCAGGTGCTAATGAGTGAAGCGATCTTCCAGGATTTGCTAGCGAAGGGATCTTACCTTTGCCTGCTTCTCTCATTGCTTCTCTCTCTGAAGAGAGAGAGAAGCAGGGATGGGCTGCTAGTCGGAACACTAAATTGGGTTCACCGCCATGGCTTGTGAGTGCTAGCAGGGCCAGCCCGATTTTACTTCTGCACCTGTGGAGGTAGCAAAATCGCGCACGGAGCTGCAAGAGTGCCCGTGTTTTGGCATGAACAAATCCCCCCCCCCTCACTGAAACGCGGGCGCACCTGCGGCTCCATGCGTGATTTTGCTACCTCCACAGGCGCAGAAGCAAAATCGCTGGCCCTGCAAGCACTCACGAGCCACGACAGCGACCCCAATTTAGCGTTCCGGCTAGAAGCCCACCCCAGGAGAGAATGGAAGTGTTTAGTAACCGGTGGATAAAAATGCAAGCATGGGTGCTCAAAACCAGCAAACTAATGTACTGACTAAAGACTAGCTGGGTGAATTCCTGGTTGGCAGATTTTATTTTCCTGGTTTTCCTCCTCAAAAACTAAGGTGCGTCTTATACTCCAAAAATACGGTAGTTTTTGCTGTGCTGACTAAAGACTAGCTGGGTGAATTCCTGGTTGGCAGATTTTATTTTCCCGGTTTTCCTCCTCAAAAACTAAGGTGTATCTTATACTCTGAAAAATACGGTAGTTTTTGCTGCGCTGACAAAAGACTAGCTGGGTGAATTCCTGGTTGGCAGATTTTATTTTCCCGATTTTCCTCCTCAAAAACTAAGGTGCGTCTTATACTCTGAAAAATACGGTAGTTTTTGCTGGTGCCTGTACTAGGCTTCTTATGAAATTCCATTCCTCTCAGTAGAGCCTTCTGATCTGTTCCCTGAATCTTTTCACATGGTTAACATCCCTTATGCTTTTTGAGATAATGATGTGTGTATATTCCTAATCCATGCTCAGATAATACTCGGTTCACACTCTATGCCTCAGCAGCAGATGTGGAAATAGTTTATTTATTTATTTATATGATAAACAAACAAATGCTGTTGAACAAATGTTGTTTATTTAAAAAGATTGTTTGTCTTATTATTAAATATGGAAGCTCAACAGTGTTACCACAGAGAAACTGCCTTCACTTCAGATCATCTCACCTTTTGCTCTGCATTCTCGACTAGCACAGTTGCCATGGAAACCAAGTAGTTCCTCTAATCTATTTTTTCCTACATTTTGGGGTCTACTCTCAAGGATTAACTGTAGTGCTGTCTTCTGCAAATAAAAGTGTCCCCCCCCCCCCTCTTTTTGCTTCTTCTTTTCTTTTTTCTTTTGGCCATGGAGACTAGCATCCTCCAATCTGATTCCCTCTAGATATCTGGATGACATATAAGGATGAGGTGGTGTGTTGATTTTGTGACATTCTTCAAAGAAGTATATGTGTGAGAGGCAGGTTTTTCTCTGCTATTTACATTTCAAAGCTGTGACTTGGATTTAAATGAAATATTTTTTCTTCACGTATTAATAAACCAGTCATTTGATTCACATATCGAAAGGATTTGATTGGGCCTTGTTTTCTTAGCAGCGTTTAGTTTGTGACATTTCCTGGGGTATATGCCAGATTTACTTCCAAACAGTGATATGAATAAAAGCTTTAGTGCTAGTAGGTCAGCAGGCTGGATCTTGTTATTTTCTTGCTATTTTCATTCCCTTGAGTTCAATCCCTCCCTTCCTTCCTATTTCTTGACATTCATTTACAACTGGTTGTGACAATAAACAATAGTTAATGAAACATGGTAATGACTTGCCCCTAAAGTGGTATATATTATCTCTTCATCACTTCCTTAATAACTAGAATCTGAAGAATTGAAGTTGTATAACAAACCTGTGCTTTCTCCAGTTCCAACTGGCAAATGACTTCTGATAATGAGGGAAGTGTTTGAAAAACAGTTATTGAGGGGTTATTGGGTTTGTTTGCAGTCTGTCCCTTAAAAGAAAAATAGTATAATGCAAGTATAATAGCTCCTTTAATCCTCACTATCTTGCATTAAAGTTTAACAGTTTATAGATATACAAATGTCTATCATTTTGCACAAGATATGAACCAAGGATACTGGGTTATCGTAATTCCAATGCCCCAAGAGTGGCATTTCGGCTAGTCCCTACGATCTTGCACTTAATCAAATGTGAGTCTTCAAGGTGCTGCAAGAGTCTGTGTTGTTTTTAACCATTAGAGTGACATAACTACCAGCTACCCAGGAGTCTTATTTGCAAGTAATTCCAATTACTTAAGTCAAATCTGTGTGCAAATAAGACTGCACTGTTTTGCACATTTAGTTAAGTGAAACTGACATTACAGAAATGTAGAGCTGATTTAGCTGTTACATTGCCTGTGTGCAGCCTTCAGGAAGACTTTTGCTCTGCAAAGGCATCCACAGGGGAGCAAGATGGGAATCAATGACCAAATGTGCATAGTGACATCATCCCATAAATGCCTTGACTTGATTTGCAATAGACTTCAGGATGCATGTATTTAATCTATGGCATTTTATTTATTTGGCAAATGATATAGCTGCCCATTTCACATGCACGACTCTGAGTAATGTGTAAAGCTGGAAACACAAAATAATACAACAAAATATCCCCCAAATAATAATAAATAACAACAAAAAATTCTATAAAACCTCCCCTAACCTGCAGGAAACTACACTAGATTTCCCCTAGCAATTCAGCAATTTTTCAGGCTCTGTATTACCCAGAATGCCAAAAGCAAAGCTATGTTTTTAGGCATTTCAGAAAGATCAGGATCAATCTGACTTCAGAGGGGATGTGTTTTGCCAATATAGTGTCATAACAGATGGCATTTCGTTGTGGATAGGATCCATAACTTGTTCCTCCCACTGAATCTATTGAGATGCATAGATGCCATTGGGGAGAGGTGCTTCCTCAAATAACCCAAATCCATGCCATGTGGGACTCTATTAATACCACCCTGATCTGAATCTGGAAGCAAACTGGTAGCCAACATAACACATAGAGCAGAGGTGTAATATGTGCTGAACTAAAGATAATAGATTTACTGAACCAGTGTAGGATTACACTGAAGTCTGGACCTCATCCAAATCTCCACAGCTTCTAAGCACCAACTTAAAATACCAACCGCATTGCTTACTCCACCCTTTTTAAAAAACATTGAATGAAAATTGTCTAATACAATTATTCTACCAATGACCTCTTGAGAAAGGGGGCAAACCGGTGTCTCTTTAAGGAAGGGAGAAGGCACCCCTTCTCAAATAATTTGCTGCCTCCAAAACCCAACCCGTATATCAAAGTCCTAGGGAGACCTGGAAAGTCAGAAAGGATGTCAGTCTCATAAGCATGTGGCTGAGCTCACACTCACGAAGACCCTGACCAATATTCTCATATCCAATAGGTTCAGAATAGGTGCAGAAAAAACAATTGCTGCCAACCTGCCTTCCATTGTGGACCTGTATACTGCATGAGTCAAAAAGAGGGCAGGGAAAATATTTACTGACCCCTCACATCCTGGACATAAACTGTTTCAACTCCTACCCTCAAAACGTCACTACAGAGCACTGCACACCAAGACAACTAGACAAAGGACAGTTTTCCCCCCGAACACCAACACTCTACTAAACAAATAATTCCCTTAACATTGTCAGACTTTTTACTAAATCTGCACTTCTATTTCTACTAGTTTTTCTCATCATTCCTATCATCCTTTTCCTCCTACTTAGGACTGTATGACTAAAACTTGTTGCTTGTATCCTAAGATTTTTATTAATATTGATTGTTTCTTCATTGCTTATTTGACCCCTATGACAATCATTAAGTGTTGTACCACATGATTCTTGACAAATGTATCTTTTTCTTTTATGTACGCTGAGAGCATATGCACCAAGACAAATTCCTTATGTGTCCAATCACACTTGGCCAATAAAATTCTATTCTATTCTATTCTATTCTATTCTATTCTGTCTTCTCAGATAACATGGCTGATGCACCTCTGTAGAATCTCTATCAAGACCAGAGTCTAAGTGGGAATGAATCTGAGCAATTTTTTTCAACAGATGTTCTACAAAATCTGCACAATCCTATAGGTGCAACCTCAAGTCACCTCTACTCAAAAGGGCTTTGATAAACAAAGCCACAAAGCGATTATCTATGGACACAATAAGGGCAGAAAAATATAGATTTCTTCACTGCCCTTAGTGTCACCAGGTTGGCCTTAATGGCATCTCTAACCAGTATTTAGTTAGAGTTGTGATTAAGTACCTCACACACCTTTATTTTTGGCACCATTTTATTTTATTCCAGATACTGCTGTTTTCTAATTATGCTTCCAGAGCCACAATCATTTAAAGCATCTTTGCCCTCTGCATGGAATTCAGTTTGGTTTCCTTGTTGCCAGTCCAGAGGCTTTGTGGGTAGTGCTACTTGTAACTCTGAATCTTATCCATAGCCATTTTGGAATTACGAGGATTATCCGGAAAGCAAGGTTACAAGGTATGTAGCTCTCACTGGGAATGTTTGTGGGGGAAGTTGGTATTACTATTGTGTAGCGGGAAGCCAGTGGAAGAGAACGAGCAGTGCCAATGGTCAGTAGATCATCAACTGCCATTATGGTGAAGGTTAGAGATGAGCGTCCTCATTCCTTTTCCCACCAAGTGTGACATGCGTGCTGTAATACGCTACTTGAATGCTAAGGGCATAAACGTTGCTGCAATGAGTGCCGAAGGTTTGTGCATGATGGGTGCCCAAGATTTTTGTCGCTGATTTCTGAGTTTTGAATTTTTTGGCTGAAGGAGAATGGGTATGGTGCCACTGCATTGATTTATGTTTGCTCTCTGGAGTACGGTGATAAGCGCAAGTTTCATCTCCTGTCACTATACAGTTGAAAAAAGCCTCACCTTCAATCTCGAAATGATCAAGAAATTCTTGGGCAGTACTGACTCTGTCAATTTTGTGCGCTTCAGTAAACACCAGACTATCTCAGGGATCGCCTTCTGCTGCACGAATCCCAGCGACCAGTTAGGTGGCACAGAGTGGGTCTTCTCTGGGTCCCGTCAACTAAACAATGTCGCTTGGCGGGACCCAGGGGAAGAGCCTTCTCTGTGGCGGCCCCGACCCTCTGGAACCAACTCCCCCCGGAGATTAGAATTGCTCCCACCCTCCTTGCCTTTCATAAGCTTCTTAAAACACACCTCTGTGCCGGGCATGGGGGAATTGAGATTTATTTATTTATTTATTACTTAGATTTGTATGCCGCCCCTCTCCGAAGACTCGGGGCGGCTCACAACATGCAAAAACAAATCATAAGCAATCAGACAAATTTAAAATATTTAAATATTTAAAAAACCCATATACTAACAGTCATACACACAGACATACCATGCATAAATTAAACGTGCCCAGGGGGAGATGTTTCAGTTCCCCCATGCCTGACGGCAAAGGTGGGTTTTAAGGAGTTTACGGAAGGCAGGAAGAGTAGGGGCAGTTCTAATCTCCGGGGGGAGTTGGTTCCAGAGGGCCGGGGCCGCCACAGAGAAGGCTCTTCCCCTGGGGCCCGCCAACCGACATTGTTTAGTTGACGGGACCCGGAGAAGGCCCACTCTGTGGGACCTAATCGGTCGCTGGGATTCGTGCGGCAGGAGGCGGTCTCGGAGATATTCTGGTCCAATGCCATGAAGGGCTTTAAAGGTCATAACCAACACTTTGAATTGTGACCGGAAATTGATCGGCAGCCAATGCAGACTGCGGAGTGATGGTGAAACATGGGCATACCTAGGTAGGCCCATGACTGCTCTCGCAGCTGCATTTTGCACGATCTGAAGTTTCCGAACACTTTTCAAAGGTAGCCCCATGTAGAGAGCATTACAGTAGTCGAACCTCGAGGTGATGAGGGCATGAGTGACTGTGAGCAATGAGTCCCGGTCCAGATAGGGCCGCAACTGGTGCACCAGGCGAACCTGGGCAAACGCCCCCCTCGCCACAGCTGAAAGATGTTGTTCTAATGTGAGCTGTGGATCGAGGAGGACGCCCAAGTTGCGGACCCTCTCTGAGGGGGTCAACAATTCCCCCCCCAGGGTGATGGACGGACAGATGGGATTGTCCTTGGGAGGCAGAACCCACAGCCACTCCGTCTTATCCGGGTTGAGCTTGAGTCTGTTGACACCCATCCAGGCCCCAACAGCCTCCAGGCACCGGCACATCACTTCCACCGCTTCGTTGACTGGGCATGGGGTGGAGATGTAAAGCTGGGTATCATCCGCATATTGATGATACCTCACCCCATGTCCTTGGATGATCTCGCCCAGCGGTTTCATGTAGATGTTGAATAGCAGGGGGGAGAGGACCGACCCCTGAGGCACCCCACAAGGGAGAAACCTAGGAGTCGACCTCTGGCCCCCCACTAACACCGACTGCGACCGGCCAGAGAGGTAGGAGGAGAACCACTGAAGAACAGTGCCTCCCACCCCCAGCCCCTCCAGCCGGTGCAGAAGGATACCATGGTCGATGGTATCGAAAGCCGCTGAGAGGTCAAGGAGCACCAGGACAGAGGATAAACCCCTGTCCCGGGCCCGCCAGAGATCATCCATCAACGCGACCAAAGCGGTTTCCGTGCTGTAACCGGGCCTGAAACCCGACTGCCGGGGACCTAGATAATCGGCTTCTTCCAAGGACCGCTGGAGCTGGAGTGCCACCACCTTCTCGACAACCTTCCCCATAAAGGGAAGGTTGGAGACTGGACGATAGTTGTTAAGTACGGCTGGGTCCAGGGAGGGCTTCTTGAGGAGGGGGCGCACAAGCGCTTCTTTATAGAGTGATGGAAAAACTCCCCTCCCCAAGGAAGCGTTGGTAATCTCCTGGGCCCAGCTCCGTGTCACCTCCCTGCTGGCCGAAACCAACCAGGAGGGACACGGATCCAGTAAACAGGTGGCAGAACTCACAGCTCCAATGGCCTTGTCCACTTCATCAGGTGTCACCAGATCAAACTCTTCCCAGACAGGTGGACAAGTACGTGCCCCAGTCACCTCGACTGACTCGTTGTCAGTCGACTCTGTTTTACAATTGGAGTCGAGGTCGGCTCGGATCCGAGCGACTTTATCAGCGAAAAACGTGTTAAAGTCCTCGGCACTACTCTGTAAGGGCTCCCCAACTCCCCCCTGATTAAGAAGGGAGCGGGTCACCCTAAACAGAGCGGCCGGGCGGGATTCCGCTGATGCAATCAAGGCGGCATGGTACGCGCATCTTGCCGCCTTGAGCGCCACTTTGTAAGTCTTAATAAAAGCTCTTACAAGTGTTCGGTCGGATTCAGACCTACTCTTCCTCCATCGCTTCTCTAGACGTCTCTTCTGGCGTTTCAACTCCCGGAGCTCCTCGTTGAACCATGGAGCTCTACGGGGTCTAGCGCCTCGGAGAGGTCGCAAAGGCGCAATCCGGTCAAGAGCCTCCGCTGCGGCCTTGTTCCAGGCCTCCGCAAGAGACTCTGCCGAACTGTGGACAAGTGCCTCTGGTATAACCCCAAGCGCCGTCTGAAAGCCCTCAGGGTCCATCAGGCGTCTGGGGCGGAACATCTTAATTGGTTCCGCCTCCCTGCGGGGAAGGATTGGAGCCAGGAAGTCAAGCCGTAGTAGGAAATGGTCTGACCATGACAAAGGCAACGCATCTAAGCCCCTTAGTCTCAGACCATTACTCAATTGCTCAGAAAGGAATACCATGTCAGGTGCGTGTCCTCCCTCGTGAGTCGGACCCTGAACTACTTGAGTCAGGTCCATGGCTGTCATGGTGGCCATGAACTCCTATGCCAACCCAGAGGTTTCGCCGAGTGACGGCAGATTGAAGTCCCCCAGGACAATAAGTCCGGGGAACTCCACCGCCAACCCGGCTACTTCCTCGAGTAGCACAGGCAGGGCTTTTGACACGCAGCTGGGAGGCAGGTACGTGAGAAATAAGCCCACCTGAACCCCTAAGTCCAACCTCATCAAGAGAGACTCGCAACCTGCAATTTCCGGAGCAATGAGTCTACGCAGGCAAAGGCTCTCCCTGGCAACAATAGCCACTCCTCCCCCCCTTCCCTGGGGTCGAGGTTGATGCCATATCTGAAACCCGGCTGGGCAAATTTCAGAGAGAGGAACACCTCCCTCCGGGCCCAGCCAGGTTTCAGTAATACAAGCCAGGTCGGCCTCCTCATCCAGGATCAGGTCCCGGATGAGGAGAGCTTTATTTACCACCGACCTGGCATTGAGCAGCAGCAACCTGAGTCCAGGGCCAGAGTTACACTCATCACCAGTACCCAGATACCAGATACTCTTCCCCCGTTGGCCTTTACAATTTTATGCATGGTATGTCTGTCTGTATGTTTGGTTTTACAATAGGGGTTTTTAACTGTTTATATTGGATTGTCATATGCTGTTTACTACTGTTGTTAGCCGCCCCGAGTCTACGGAGAGGGACAGCATACAAATCCAATCTAATCCAATCCAATCCAATCAGACATATTAGGCACCCATCACAGCAGCGTTCATGCCCTTAGCATTCAGGTCGCATACTACAGTGAGCACTTTGCACTTGGAGGGAAATGGAATGAGTACGCTCATCTCTAACCTTCAGCACAACACCAGTCAATGATCTACTGACCACTGTCACTGCTTGTTCTCTTCCGCTGGCTTCCTGCTACATGATAGTAATATCAACTTCCCTTGCGAACATTCCCCATGAGAGCTACATGCATTTGAACCTTACCTTCCGGATAACCATTGTATATTCCAAAAATGTGTGCCCAGTTCATTATAGGGGGCATAAAATCAAGTCATAGCATCTACAACATCTACAGAGACAAGGTCTTCTGAAACAACTTCAGGACCATCTTCACAAGTTCTCATTTACAGAGAGAATATTGGAATAAAAATACAGTACATATATTTAAGTAATAGTTTTGTTTTTGAAGAAAACAAGAATAACCAAATAAAGATGTGCTGGTAATGTAACTGGGTTACAGGTGGCAGTGGAGATTGCAACTTACAAATCTTTCAATATTACAAGCAAAACGAAAACTGCCTGCTGGAAGTATAATAATGAAGTTCAACCTTGACTATGTGAACACACAATGAGAAGTCAAGAGTCACTGGAGAAGATTCTGATTCTAGGAAAAATGAAAGGCAATCCACAAAGAAGTCAACAAAAGGCAATATTGATGAATCAAGCTTTTAAGAGCTTTCAAGAACTCAGAGAAATGGCTTCCAACCTGCAATCTTGAAAACTAATGTCCATTGACTCCTGAGTCAAGTGACTGAATCTCTGAACACAATCAAAATATGAATGGTTGAGATAAAGATGCGATTCTCTGTATAGAAAAAAAAACATTTAAGGAGAAAGAATGATTTTACATACAAATTAACTTGGCTGGCTTTGTGTACTGTCTATTTTGATTTTGTAGCAAGGGTTGGCAGTGGGGAAATTTGCATTTGCCGCTTTGCCTTTGGCAACAGAATACTGACACCAGAAGGATGATGAAAAGGCAGGCAGGTTTTAATACACATACTGACCCCTTCCATTTCCATTTCCATTTCCATTTCCATTTCCATTTCCTACAATGCACATTTTAGTGAGATCGAAATATCTTTGATTATTTTTATATGAGTGCTAATATTACACACACACACACACACACACACACACACACACACACACACACTAGTAATTGCAGAGACTGTCAGTCTAAGAAGCTTGAGCCTCTTCCTCTCTATCAGGGCTAAAGCAACCAGCAAAATGAGAATGAAGAATAAAGAATGAAGAACTGTAAAAATGCATATTGGAATAATAGGGTATTTCAATTATATAAATAAGACATTAAGTTCTGTAAGAATGGGGAGAGAAGATTTCTTATAGGGGATATATCTGCTGATTGCAATAAGCAGGACAGTCTTAATTACTATCTTCTTGAAACCTACATTATTCACCCGGGGAGGTAAATAATGCACCTGGCCTTATTTAAAAAAATAAATGAATTTAGGAAGAATTTCAAGAATATGATCCAAAATCAGAAATTTGTGGTGCTGTATTCATTCCCAATAAAAATATATTAGGACTGTAGCTTAATTAAATGATGAATTTCTAAAATACATAATTCCATTCATTATCAGAACCAATTGTTTTGAGTTCTTATACCTCTGAATTGATGTAACACAGACAGTACATTGGCTTGCAACATAGTTTTTATGTTTCCTATCTTGAACAGATAATGTTTATTTGTTTGTTTTTATTTATTTATTTTGTCAAGAAGTGCAAGGAAACTTACAAATGAAAAAATTGCAAAATAAATGGATATAAAGAAGCAAAACAGCCATAAACATATAAAATGAGTACATACAAATGGGTACAGTAGGACAAGGATGGTAGGCAGGCTGATGCCCCCTTAAGAAACCTGTAAGGTCCACGGTAGACAGTTTAAGGTAAAAGATATGGATATAAATATAAATATGCTTGATGAAAAACAGAGTTTTGCTGATAGATTTATGTCATAGGAACCCAAATGTGCCCAAACCATCACATTGTTATTGTGTCCTTACTGTTAAATTATGGAAGATAGGAAAAGTGACTGAGCATCCACAAATGAATGGAAATGGTGATTAGTGTGCACCTGCTTAACAAATAAATATGCTTCTTGTTAATATGTGGTTTCGGTGAGCAGGGCCTAATTAAGATACTGTATGTGCATGATAAAACAAAGATATTAACAATGAATAAATAAGATTTGAAAACAAAGTGAGCAATTTGTGCAATGGAGGTGGCTTGGGCGAATTGAAAGTGATATATGTATGAAGGAAATTTAAATGTCTTGGAAAAAAGTAAAGATAGAAAAAGCTGTGGTTAGATAAAATTATTTAAATCCCCCCAAAGGCGAGAATAAGAAAAGACATTGTATGAATCAGCATATGGATACTATGAAAACAAGAATGATTTGTAACAATAGTAAGATAAGGAGAGCCATATCATAGCGAATTGTTTAGCACCATATTTTCTTCAACTTCCTTTTTAAATATCACATCTCCCTCCCTCCCTTCTTTTTTAGACTTGGAAAAAACATTGTGTAGCCCGAAAGGGTAATAGTCTCATGGGTATATATATATGCATGTCAAAATCAACAATTTGCAGGAGAGGACAAACAATTTGTGATACAGTCCATCTGGACGCTTTATTCTTAACCCTAACTAATCACAAACATAAACAGTAGTGCTATCTTTTAAAATGCATCATTTTGTAAATACCGTAAATTGTTCTTTTCCCTCAGAAACAGAAGAGGGAGCAATGCTTCCTTGTCCAATTGGTTCTGTGAAAAGCGAATATTTATTTTTTTCATTACTTTCTGTTGCTGGCTTCCTATCGCTGTGCCCTAAATTCAAGACTTTTTTTTAAAAAAATAATCCTCATATTATTGCTGGGAGAATAAGAGGATCAAGAATAGAGACCACCCACTCAGTCCATAAATATATTTTTCTTATGTTTCAGCCAGTCTCCTCCAAAAGATTTCATATCTATCTATATCTATAAATATTGCTATAAGCCTTACTGTATCTGTTGCTATAGTTCTACAGCTAACTATGGCTACAGGTCTCTAGCTTTTTAACAATGTCTTATTGAAATGCTCTTTAGCATTTCCCAAAGTGTCTGTGGCAATGTGTAGTCAACTGTAGTGAATGTATACATTCCATAGAACTTACTCTGTGAAAGACTTTGTCCTGCTGTTCTTCCCACTCAATGCAGAGCAGAAACTAGGCACATCTGAATAAGAGGGCCCTTTCTGCCAGTTGTAATCCTGGATTGTTACAGTCTAGAGGCCAGCCATGCTGTCACCATCACAAATTGATTTAACCATCCATTGCAGTGGTCATTAAAGCTGCTAGAAGTCCCAGCCAAGCTGATGAATTGCAGCTGAATGTGAAATGAGCCTCTAAGCCCGTTTCCCACCATCTCATATCAAAGCCTATTGTGTGTCTGCAAAGTAAGAGGTCGGAGGTTCAGGCTGGAGTTCAACAATGGGCTCAGTCAAAAGATAGAGCCCCATTTGCTCTGGCATTCCCAATTACAGTTAGCAACCCCCCCCTTCCCCCTTCCCTGCAAAAGCGTATTGTGTAGTATTTGCATCCAACTAATACACTGAATTATTGACATACCCTGATGTCAATGGGACTATTGAAGTGTTTATCGTCTAATATGTGGAATTCTAAGTATCTTGGAGGCGGCGGCACTGCATAACCACTATGGAATAGTTCCTTGCATTTCAGTGGCACTGAATGAATTGATATAATTGAGAATAGTGACCTTGGCTCAATCTATAGCCGTTTTCAAACATACAAGTGAGATCTACATCTGCAAGGCTTTTTCTCCATGAATGCTATTTGCAAACCAGGCATTCTACAGAAGTTTAGGGGTGCCAGGTAACGTTCAGGAATGGTCTGATGTTTTTCTTATGCGTCTGAAAGCATCTACGGAATTTTTTTTCTTCCTCATTCCATTTTTTTTTCTATGCTACTCGCACAAATTATTTATGTGTTATCCTAAAATGTATGAAGTGCGTACTTGTCAAATGTAAGGAGGAAATGTTATGGGTAAGAGAAGCTTGTGAAAGTCTGCATCCCCTGTGAACCCCCACTTGCTTGAGTAAAACTAATATGTTAGATTAAAGAAAGGAATTCCTGCAGCTTGAAATAAAGAGATAAATGTACTATATCAATGGTGGCAAACCTTTTTTCCCTCGGATGCCGAAAGAGCGTGTGTGTGCGCTATTGCACATGCCCACACCCATAATTCTATGCCTGGGAAGGGAAAAAAACAGCTTCCCCCACCCCCAGAGGTCCTCTGGTGGCCAGAAATAGCCTGTTTTCCAACTTCTGGTGGGCCCAGTAAGTTCGTGTTTCGCCCTCCCAAGGCTCCAAAGGCTTCCCTGGAGCCAGGGGAGGGTAAAACGCCCTCCCCGTCCCCCAGAGGCTCTCTGGAGCCAAAAACGCCCTCCCAGAGCCTCTATGTGAGCCAAAAATCAGCTGGCCAACACACCACATGCACGTAGGAGCTGAGCTAGGGCAACAACTCGTGTGCCAGCAGATATGGCTCCGTGTTCCACCTGTAGCACCCATGCCATAGATTCGCCATCACTGTACTATATCTTCTTTTTGCTTAGTGGGAATACAGTGTCAGATTTTTGTTGATTTAGTTAAGTTCAGGAACTTGGCCCATTTATTGCTAAATTCACTGGTCCACCCTTGGAAATGTTCAGCTCAAGGCAGGAATCTTTATGTTCATTTATTTGGCAGAAGGTCTTAATGAACAGTGTTATGTCGTGAGATCTGCATACTAGTTGGGGAGTTCTCACTCAGGTCTGCTCTTTTGAGTAGAGCAGGAGATTCATGATTGGTTCTTCCCAGCCAGAGCTCTCTGTTTAAACTGCAGTCAAACCTGGGGGCTTTGCTGATGTTTGCTCACTGTGACCAGTAAAGAGCTGAAGTTACTCAACCTGCCTCCTGCCTCTTCAGTATCGGAACACAACAAACAGACAGCTTTATTTCCAGGTGGGCCTTAAAGCGGCGTCTTAAGCATTGCTGAAATAAAAAGGAGTTGCATCATTATAGAAGAGGGGGGAAAAAAGGAGAAAATGGCACATGTGAACCTTGAATGTTCTACTGTTTATATACAGATGCAAAGGTATAAGCAATTACTATAGTTTAAATGAAAATGTGGTATGTCACATGATGGAAGATTATGACCTTTGCCTGTTCAGTCTGTTCTCTTGTTATGAGATCTAACCTTGGATGATCCACAAAGTGTAGTCAGCTGGAGGGCTACCAAGAAAGAGAGTTCTCTCTGACAGCACCTGGGTTTTAGAATGACTTTCCCAGAAAGCTTTGCCTAATGCTTTCTTTATGATTGTTTTGGCATTAGATTAAAGCCCTGCTATGGTCCCAAAGTGTTGAAAGTTACGATGTGATTTAATTTTCTCTTTTAATCTCATGAATCTCATGAATTACTTTAAAGGGCGTTTTCTTTATCCCTGGCTTTAGATATTTTAAGATGACAATTATTGTTTTATTTCTTTTAAGAGATTTTAATCCTAAATATTTACGTCCCTCTCCCTCTCTTCCTTCGTCCTACCTCCCTCTCCTTCCCTTCCTTCCTCCCCCCTCTCTCTATTTGTCTCTCTCTCTCTCTCTCTGTCTCTTTTTAATTTGTAACATCCTTAGAAAATATGCTTAGCCTGTATAAATTCCATCAGAGCCATTTTGATTTGGTGATTAAAATCAGAAGGTTATAATCTGAAATCTGAAGCCAATTGGACATTCTCTCCATCCTAAAAAGAAGTTTTAGCAAACCACTTATGAAAAATATTGCCATGAAAACCAACTTTTACTTTAAACATTGAGAGTAACAGGAAGAGTGAGTCCACCTGCTAACTCTGCATTTTCTGTTTCCCATCTAGCATCCATTGCATTCAGGATTCACCAAACTATGGTCAATTAGTTGACAAACTTCTTACAGCATTCAGGATCATGAAGTGCAGCATGTCACTGAAGATTCATTCTCTGCATTCACACTGGGATCCCCCCCCCCCTGAAAAATCTAGGTGCGGGCAGTGACAAACATGGTGAAAAGTTTTACTAGGACATTGCTACAATGGAAAAACTGTACCAGGGCAATCCATCATTCCTGGTTGACTATTGTTGGTCTCTGCAGCAAGATGTATTAGATACTGAATACAAATGAAAACCAGCAGCAAAACACATTTAGCCCTGTTGAACTCATTCAGTGTTCATGATTTAATTTATGATTAAATACTTAATATATGGTTAAATATGATTAAATATATTATAGTCATTAAAAGTTAATTCTATATTTTTCAAGATTCCTACATGATATAATCATTCTGAAATTATGTTTGAGTTCAATTTGAAGCAGGGGTGAAATGTGAAATGTTCCCCTACCAGTTATGTGGGTGAGGCTTATTTTATGGGCATGATTTGGAGGTCAGATGGGTATAGCTTCAGGTGGCATGGTCATGTGGTCATGTGACTGGGTGGGTGTGGCCAGGTTGTCATGTAACGGGGGAGGGGGGGAGATACAGCCAATTTAGCAGTCCATTTTGCCAGAGAGCAGGGGTTGGACTAGAGGACCTCTGAGGTCCCTTCCAGCCTTTGCTGTGATTTTTCAAAGCATCCTTGGAAGCTGTGTCTAGTGCCAGCCAGGTTTGTTCAGTAAGCATTTTTAAAAAATGCCACGTTTGTTTGTTTGTTTGTTTGTCTGTCTGTCTGTCTGTCTGTCTGTCTGTCTGTCTGTCTATCTATCTATCTATCTATCTATCTATCTATCTATCATCTATCTATCATCTATCTATCTATTATTTGGATTTTTCCGCAGACTCAGGGCGGCTTACCAAACAGAATAAATACAATAATAAACATGTAGAAACCCAAATATTAAAACTAATCTATGTCTAATCTAAAACCCCCAATATTTTAAAAAACCAATTATATGTATTCCTTCCATTACAATCATACATGTGGCCGGAACCACTCAATGGCCCCATGTCTGCCAGCAGAGGTGAGTTTTTAAAATCGTACCAAAGGTCAGGAGGGTGAGGGCAGTAAGAATCTCTAGAGGGAGTTGATTCCAAAGGGCCAGAGCTGCCACAGAGAAGGCTCTACTCCTAGGTTCCGCCAGACAGCATTGCTTGGCTGATGGGACTTGGAGAAGGCCAACTCTGTGAGACCTGATCGGTTGCTGGGATTCATGAGGCAGGAGACAGTCCTGTAAGTAACGTGGCCCTAAGCTAAGTAACCAGACTTTATAGGTCATCACCAACACTTTAAATTGCACTTAAGTTGAGACAAATCGGTAGCCAATGCAGCTCGCGGAGTGGTGTTAACATATGAGTGTACCTTGAAAGTCCCATAATGGCTCACATGGCTGCATTTTGCACTAACTGCAGTCTCCAAACGTTCTTTAAAGGTAGCCCCATGTAGAGGGCATTGCAGTAATCAAATCTCAAGGCAATGAGTGACTGTGAGAAGAGACTCCCTATCCAAACAGGGCCGCAACTGGTGCCCTAGGTGAACCTGTGCAAAGGGCCCCTCTTGCCACAGTCAAAAAGTGACATTTTAAGTTCAGCTGTGGATCAAGGAGGACTCCCAAGTTGTGGACCCTCTCTGAGGAGGTCAGGAATCCCCCCCCCAGTTATGTGGCAAGACACTATTTCAGTGCTTGGATGAATAAGCAGGTTTATTGTTAATCTGTACTGGTGTAAATGTCTTCTTCTTGAAAGTGAATTTCATTTGGCATTATTTGGAACGCAAATAATAAAGCTTTATTTGGTACTAATTTGGCTTGATACTTCAGAGAGATGTTCAATACAGAGAAAACATAATAGAATAGATTTTGGGATTTTTTAATGCTGTTGTATGATCCATATCATTTATGATACAAGAAACAAGGTTAATTAAAGTAAAACAAGATAGATTTTGAGAAAATGGAATGTATTAAAAAAATGTTTAGCTGGCAAGTCACACAAAAGGAATTAAATAAGTGAGCCAAAGAGAACAGGAGTATTTAGAGAGTAGGTTAGTGTTCCAAGCCATTGAGATATAATAATAATAATAATAATAATAATAATAATAATAATAATAATAATGATAAATCCAGATCTGTATTTCTCTGAACACTATATATACTGTAGACTGAATGTTTCATGAAAATCTGGATGGAAATGTTACTGAGAAGGTCTAATTGTAAGAGTTGGCTTACATTTTGAGTGACCCCCAAAGGGGTCATGGGAGTTTTGTTTATGAAAGTGATACTGTTTCAGAGACCAAAACATGACCAAAGATTAACCCCAAATTATTTAAGCATTGTGTTAGTTGAACTTTTGCTTCAGAGAAAGTAACACAGTCCATTTCATTTCTACTGTACATTAAAAAAAGTCTAGCATAGGAAACTTACACCAATGAATTCTAAAATTTAAGATCCAGAAGGATGCATGACATGAAACTTTTAGATTAAATTAATTCTTTTTAATTTTTTCTATGACTAGTCTATGACTGTGATAGTTAGATATAATTATTAGCTTTTTTATTACTGTAGATGATTCTAAAATGAAAAATTACTTGACTCAGCAAGTATTTTCTTTCTTTATTTAATTTATTTGCTGTCCGTTCACCGCAAAGTGACTTTAAGTGGTTTACAGTTTTAGGTTTACAAAGAAACTTAAATCATCCTTAATGCCATGTAATGATTTACATGTATTCGACATCAAAGTTATTTTAAATTCCAGGATAAAAATAGTATTCAGTTTTCCTGAAAGGTTGGATTATTAAAGGACAATGTCATATTTTTTTAAATATGATGGGTATATAAAATGAAGGTCCTATATTAAACTCTGTGTTGAGATTAAAAATACATTGATCATCTTCTTTAAGGAAATTGACTTATCTATTTATTTGCAATAATTATATATTATAGGCTTTACATGGACTTCTTGGGTTAAGCTAGGTTTTCTTGCCCCAATACATGTCCGTTTCATGCTGTTGACATGCCCATTCTAAGACCAATATTCCTGTAAATTCCCAAATCCATAGGACAACTTTCTGTATTCCTAACAACCCTTCTATGTTCTCAAAGCATCTTGGTGTTGTAGAAGATGTTGTAGAAGGTGTTCACTTTCACTCTCCACTACTATGATCCCCATGCAGATTAAATTAAAATCTTGGTTCATCTTAACCCCTATATATATAAGGTTAGATGTTAGATTTATGTTCCCTGAAATGGAATATCATAGGCCTCGTTGTTCATCTGTGGCAGCTCAAGAGCTTTTATAATGCTTACACTGATGTTTCTTCTATGATAACAGGATAGTTATTTGCATACCATACAGCAGTGTTTCCCAACCTTGGCAACTTGAAGATATCTGGACTTCAACTCCCAGAAGTCCCCAGCCAGCATTCGCTGGCTGGGGAATTCTGGGAGTTGAAGTCCAAATATCTTCAAGTTGCCAAGGTTGGGAAACACTGCCTTACAGCATGGCTCCTCAAACCCCAGGCCACAGACTAGTCTATGGCCTTTTAAGAACCGTGCCACATAAGTGGTGTGAGAATAAGTGAAGCTTCATCTTTGTATGTGTGGATTGTCACATGTGGTTTTTATCATTGTTGTTAGCCACCCCGAGTCTACGGAGAGGGGCGGCATACAAATCCAATTATTATTATTATTATTATTATTATTATTATTATTATTATTATTAATAATAATAATAATTATTATATTATTATTATTTATTGGATTTGTATGCCGCCCCTCTCCACAGAGTTTATGCATGGGAGATAGGTTACATGCAAAACTACCCCCCCCGTTCATGAATACAATTTTTCTCTTAAAACCTGTCCCTGTTTTAGAAAGCTTGGTATATTTTTGAAGAAAAATATTAACCAATTTGATTTGGTGTACTAGACTAAATGTCCTAATAAGAATTATGAAAGAAGGATACCCCCCACCTTCTGTAATATACATGACAATGTGAGACGACTGAGGGTTTGTGTTTTACCAATGAATACATATGTGCTTCAGGTTACTTTAATTTCAGATTAGTTGGTCCATGCTGATGAATATTTTAGTGGCTGCTAAAAAAAACCCCAAACCCTGCACGCCCATACCATCATGAAATAAGTCCGACATGTATTTTATATTCTGGTGCAGTCACCTTTGCTTCATCAAGCCTAAATAATAGAATTACACAAGGCATTGCCCCACATGAGAAATTGTATTGTCATTCTTTGGTGGATACGGAGACCAATTATTTTCCCCCTTTTCTTAATATATATTATCTGAAAACCACTTGCAAAAAGCAGCATCTTCGGTAGAGTGAAAGTCTACAAGATTGCTATGGCAACAGTGGGAGGGGAGGGGAGACGGAGAGAAAGAGGGAAAGCAAATTAAAAGGCCTGAATGGCTTCACTAGGAACAGAGACTAGGGCCTCATTTACATTTTTCTGCATAAATCAGCCAGCAATGCTTCCGGTATCATTTCTGGCTTGTTTAGATCACATCTCCTTGGCTGCTTGTATTTAGGGATGAAGCTTAAATTGTTTTCTGCCTGATTTTCTGCAGAAATCATATGTGGCAAAAGAAGAAGGTGATAAATAAGACAATTAGCCTCACTGAAAGCTGCAAGAGAAGACCAAACAGAACTTCTGTTTTCTGTACCAGGTTTCATAGTGAGTTCATGCCAATGTATGGTATAAATGGGAAAGGTCAGTTAAAGCTATATGCAGAACTTCTTTGGCTCATAAATAAATAGACAAATAAAACTTAATTCAACAATGCTACTTGAAATTAATAATAATAATAATAATAATAATAATAATAATAATAATTATTATTATTATTATTTATTAGATTTGTATGCCGCCCCTCTCCGAAGACTCGGGGCAGCTCACAACAATAATACAACAATGTTACAGTGGAACAAATCTAATACTGTATTAAAAAAGAAAAAGACATATAAAACCCTATCATTTAAAACCAAACAACACATACATACCAAACATAAAGTATAAAAGCCTGGGGTGTCTCAGTTCCCCCATGCCTGGCGGTATAGGTGGGTCTTGAGTAGCTTACGAAAGATAAGGAGGGTGGCGGCAGTTCTAATATCCGGGGGGGAGTTGATTCCAGAGGGCCGGGGCCGCCACAGGGAAGGCTCTTCCCCTGGGGCCCGCAAAACGACATTGTTTAGTTGACGGGATCAGGAAAAGGCCAACTCTGAACTACTTATCAGTATTATCAGTGTACCTTAACAGTTACTTAAAGTGATGACTTGCTAGAATTTTCATTCTATCACATTTAGAAAAGTGCAGCCATGTCTTCTAAGAAAACCACTCCACCACCTTTCATATGTATGGTATAATATCCTGCCTCCATAGAATTTGGAGTATCCAGTGGCAGGATAAGGTGCCATACTTATCCTCTCCAGAGCAGGTCTACCATCAGTTCACATCCTGCTGATGAAAGCCCAGACACTCTGGGAAACTACGTTGCAAGGATGCCAAACTATTGCATCCCTAAACAGCTATCTAAAGGAAAGCGATCACATGGGGGATAAAGGAACTGATACAAAGACACATTGAAAGCCTCCTTCAGGTCCCTCGATATCGACACCACCTCCTGGGAAACCCTGGCACAAGATTGATCAACACAGCGCACGCTGATCCACAAAGGCTGCCAGACATCTGAGGACAGAAGAACAACCATAGCCCAAGATAAGCGAGGACTCCACAAAGCCAGAACTGCAAATGCTGCGACAATGGTGCCCACACATGTCTACCCAATATGTGGCAGAACATTTTATGCCCATATAGGCTTTACCAGCCTATGTTACCTGTGGACACATCATGTAAAGCCCACCCCCTGTTAGATGTCTAGCAATGAAAGGCTGGAAATTTTTTTTACTGCCACTCTGTGGGCTTGACGTATTTTGTGGGTGGGGCTTGCCAGCCATGTGACCAGGTGGGAATGGCTTGATGATCATGTGACTGGGGTGGTGATGGTGGCTTAAAGGTCGTGACTGGTTTCTTCAACACTCCTTGCCCCCACCCTCCCTGCCTTTCATAAATTGCTCAAGACCCACCTATATCGCCAGGCATGGGGGAATTGAGACATCTCCCCCGGGCTTATATAGTTTATGTATGGTATGCTTGTGTTGTATGATTTTTAAATGATGGGTTTTAGATGATGATGATGATGATGATGATGATGATGATGATAATGATGATTATAGGTGGCCAACTTGACGTCACTCACATCAAGGGTTTGGGTTAGGGTGCCTGGCCTCTCCTCGTCTCAAAGAGATACAATTTCCCTATCTATTTACTATTACTGAACATCCAAAATATACTATTTAATTCTATGTACATATGCCATATGTGCAGGGTTGGGCTGCTGCCCGGATGGGGGAGAATGCAGTGGGATAGAGGAAATGGAGCTCCACCCCATAGCACCCAATTTGCACAGAAAGATGTTGAAAGAAAATGCAGGGTGTCCTGCATAAACCACGCCCACAGTGTGGTAGTAAAAAATTGGGTAGCCCCTCACTGCATATGTGTACATACATATCACACACAGGCACACCAAAATATACATTATCTACTATATAAACTGTATGTGTGTTCACACACACATACGCACACATGCACAACTCTTCTAAAATTATACACATTCAACCTCATTTACTGCTATAGGAAAAACATACCGAGAGCCCAGAAGAGAAAAAAAGAAAAAAAATCATTTTTTTTCTACCGGTTCCGTGTACCTGACTGTACCCATATGAGCCCAACACTGATGTCAAGGTCCTCTTTGAACACGATGAACGAAAATCAATAGAACTGCAAAAATAATTCTTCTTCATATTGGCAGATTGGCAAAAGAAAAAAAAAACCCAATTACATGTTGTTTAGCATACCATGACAACATTGTAACAAATGTAGGAAAATAAGAAAATTATGTTGAAAGGATATGCTATTTTTGGTAGATGAATTTCCATTTTAAGCCATCGTTAGTTACAAACCTTCCCAAGGTCAGTTTAAAAATCCAACTATTACTGCAGCTTACTTGCCATTACTGCAAGTTTATAGACTGTGGGGTTCATAATAACGCCAGCTGAACAGATGTGTGTGAATATTTCTGCAATATTATCACATTTTATTGCCCTTTACAAATGAACAGTTCTGTCACTGGATCAGATTACATATCCATCTAGGTTTTTTACGCATCACACAGATTCACATTGGCTCGAATTAAAGCAAATTATTTAAAAATAGTTCTCAGAATTTTACCCACCCCTGTTTAATTTATTTAAATATTTAAATACCATCTGTTACTCCAAAGCATCTCCAGGAGGTGTACATTATTAAAAACATTTTACTATATTAAGTACAATGTAAACCATGAAATGCCATCCGTAAAACAACATCAGGCAGGAGGGATAAAGCAAAACACATCACGGAATTCAAATGCCAAGGTGAACAGAAGTGATTTCATTATAGACCTGAATGGGAGGTCATTTCCCAAAGTGAAACAACAAGTGTGGGTGGGTGAGGTCCATACCCTCATTCAAGGTGATATGGAGGGATTTCCACAGGATGAAGCCCAGGAATAGGGACTCTGAGGTTCAGTCTTCAGCCAGCTCAGTGCGAGAATGGAGATAATCCTTAGTTTACCACCAAAATTGAACCCAAAATTTCTGATGCTAAGCAAGACAGTTGCAGTGAGTTTTGCCCCGTTTTCTGACCTTTCTTGACATGGTTGTTAAGTGAATCACTGCACTTGCGGATCATGCAGAATATGGATCTGAGAGCTATCGTGGGGCTTCCTAGGTTGGCCCACATCTTGTCAACACTCCGCTGCCTGCATTGGTTGCCGATTAGTTTCCGGTCACAATTACTTTGGAACCATCTTCTGCCGCATGAATCCCAGCAACCGATAAGGTCCCACAGAGTTAGCTTCTCCGGGTCCTGTCGACTAAACAATGTTGCCTAGTGGGCCCCAGGGGAAGACCCTTCTCTGTGGTGGCCCCGATCCTCTGGAATCAACTCCCCCCGGATATCAGAACCACCCCCACCCTCCTTCCCTTTCCTAAGCTATTGAAGACCCACCTATGTCATCAGGCATGGGGAAATTGAGATACCCCTGGGTTTATATTGTCTATTATTATTATTATTATTATTATTATTATTATTATTATTATTATTATTATTATTATTATTATTAATTACATTTGTATGTCGCCTCTCTCAGGAGACTCGGAGCGGCTCACAACAACAAAACAGTACAAATCCAATGGTTAAAACAA
Source organism: Erythrolamprus reginae (assembly GCF_031021105.1). Lineage (NCBI taxonomy): Eukaryota > Metazoa > Chordata > Lepidosauria > Squamata > Dipsadidae > Erythrolamprus > Erythrolamprus reginae. The sequence goes on from NC_091950.1 coordinate 300,533,443, forward strand.
TTTAAAACCCTTAATATAAAAAACAATCATACATCTCATACAAACCATACGTAAACCAGAAACGGCCCAGGGGAATCAATTTCCCCATGCCTGGTGACAGAGGTGGGTTTTAAGGAGGCAAGGAGGGTGGTGGCAATCCTAATCTCCAGGGGGGAGTTGATTCCAAAGGGTGGAGGCCACCACAGAGAAGGCTCTTCACCTGGGTCCCGCCAGACAACATTTTTTTGTTGATGGGACCCAGAGAAGGCCAACTCTGTGGGACCTAACCGGTCGCTCGGATTCGTGCAGCAGAAGGCAGTTCCGGAGTATAGTTAAAAATGTGTTGGGTATAATCTGTAAATATACAACTGTATTCTGTTAGGTGCCTACTTTGCACCAAGCCTCGTTCAAAATAAGAAACAAGCAAATACTTGTTAATCCTTCTATTTTGATAAATAGGAAATCTAGCTGGCAAATCTTTTCCTATCCTCAGCTGGGACTCAGAGAGCAGCTGTTAACTGGACAGTAGAAGAGAAATCAGCTAAGCAATCTTGATGTTTGCAAATCTGAAAATAAATTTAAAATGCTTTATTGCTAATAATAATGGTAGCCAAATCAGAATCATGTGAGATCAGAGAGCCTCAGAAAATTTTGTCCCAGTTTAAATAGTATAAAATACAGCAGAGACTAATATGGTTACTTTTGTTTTAGTAAGTTTCTGTCTTGACTAAAATAACATTTCTATTTCTGTTTTCTTTTTCTCCCTATAGTACCTCTTCTTGTTCTGTTATGCCATTTATAACATACTATTTCATCTGGGTACTGTCTTCGCTTCATTTACAAAATGTACATTTCCTAGCCATCATTTTTGGCTGAAGGGCAACTGTAAAGAGTTCAACTTCAAATAATATATAAACTTGATCAGACAACTGAATTTCTCAGTTGCAATTCATTTGAGTTAGAACAGATGGACTTGGAAGTGACTTTTGATCAGCCTATAAAAATTAATATCTAGTTAAATGTAAGAGCAACATTCATAAATTATCAGAACCCAAAAGAAAATTTCATTGAGAGTAGAAAATACACTTATATTAGTTTCAGTTTCAATTTTTCAGGACAAGTGGTCAGTGGAATCGATAAATCTGTGGAACAATCTGGATTTAAAATCCAACTACCACATTATTTTTAGACGATTTAGAAGACACTCAGACAGAGGGCAAATGGAAAATGAGAACTTTAAGATATGCAAAATAGCATCGCTAAGATTGCAAAGTGCTACATTTAAAATCAGGTGGCTCTTAACTTTTCTGACGGAGATCAATTATTCACATAGTGCAACCATACCTCATTATGGTCAGGGAGCTTTGTTAATCTGGCAACCCACTCTCATCAAACTCCTATCCTTTCACATCCTCACATTACATAACAATCTCCCCACAATATATATTACCCTTAAGTCCTCAAAGATGACAGCGGAGAAACCCCTCAGAGCACCCCGATGGATCTAGACCAGTGATGGCGAACCTTTTTTCCCCTCAAGTGCCAAAAAAGTGTGTGCGTGCGCTATCAAGCATACATGAGTGCTCACACTCATAATCCTGAGTCATTTGGGTATATAAACTAGAATGTGTATATAAACTAGAAAACTCAGAGAAACATTTGTGATGTTCCAATATGCTAATACATGTTCTGTCGGGCTCTCTGGTAGAATCCTCCCAAAAATTCACAGGTACAAATTTCAGACACACACACGTTTGAAAATTCAAAACAATGTTCTTTATAATGAAAATTCACTTAAACCAAGCCCTCTTTTGGTATAGCAAAGAGCACTCGTCTCCAAACAAACTGGTAATTGGTACAAGTCCCTTATCAGTTCTGTGATACTTAGCTTGCAGCTGTGAGGCAATTCACAGTCCTTCTTCTTTCACAAAGTGAAACACACTTTGCTCTGGTTTAGTTTCAAAGCGGGGAAAAATCAGCACACAAAACGTCAAAGTCAGTAAAGCAGTCATGAAACACAAGGATCAGATAATCGTCCACAATGGCCAAACCCACAGGCTGCTATTTATAGCAGCCTCACTAATTACCCCAGTCCCACCCAACCACAGGTGGCCTCATTTTCTTTGATAATAATCTCTCAGTTGTTGTTGCCTATGCATCGCTCTCCGCATGCGTGGCTGTATCATTAACTCTTGTTCTGAATCCAAGGAGGAGCTAGATAATTGATCTCCTTCTGAGCTGTCTGCCACACTCTCCTCCTCCCTGTCACTCATGTCTTCTTGGTCAGAGGAGCCTTCATCAGCAGATTCCACCGGGGGCAAACCAGGCCTGCAGCATGTGGATGTCTCACCACATCCACAGTCCTTGGGGCAGGAGCTGGGCCAGAGCTAACCACAACAGATATAATCAGGTTATAATAATTCTACAAATACATTGGAAATTTCTGAACCTTAATGAAGAATATCTATACCATTCCCCTCTCCAATTTTAGAACCTCTCTGAGATAAAAATCTTGACTTGAGGACTAATTCATATCATGATATTTTTCCATAATGAAACCTAAATTGATTACCTAGGGACCATCTAGACAATGATTTGAAAATTTTATATTTAATGTTCAGAATCCTACTTAATGCCGTTAGGATTAATAGAAGTTAGCTATTAGGGAAGCAAATTATTCGGCCATATCACTGAGATATAATTTTCCACTAAGCTCATTACGAGCACAATTAAAAAGGTATTAAGTGAACTTGTCACCTTATGACAGGAGGTGGGCTCTATGTTTAGCGTAGTGTCAAGCCCTGTCCTCACCAGAGGCCACATAACTCCATTCAACTTCCTGGATTAAAGGCTGCAGGACACCTTTGAAGATGTTAGAATAATTTTGATCCTTATTTAGACAGTTTCTAAACCATTTCAATTATTGCAAGAGGAAGTTTGATTGCTTCAAATTGCAAAATGGCTGCATATTCAAATAAAACTTGTTTTTATTTCACAGTCTGTGCCAGATGCATTCCAACACTATCAATTACACATTTTAATATATGTCTGTAAGGTAGATATTTGCATTCTTTTAAGTGTAATTAAGAATTATGGTATCCCATCTTAGTAAATCTTAAAACAAGATTAATCTAATAATCTAATAGGAAAAACATTTTTACATGTTTAATGGACAATGCTGAGAATGTTTTAAAAAGGGGTACTATTTGTTAAATTGGCAATATTAAATGTGTGATGGACTCATATAATACAGGTTTGCCTTATTTTTGCCCTGTTTTATTTTATTTATTTATTTATTTATTTATTTTATTTATTCGATTTTTATGCCGCCCTTCTCCTTAGACTCAGGGCGGCTTACAACATGTTAGCAATAGCACTTTTTAACAGAGCCAGACTATTGTCCCCACAATCCGGGTCCTCATTTTACCCACCTCGGAAGGATGGGAGGATGAGTCAACCTGGAGCCGGTGATGAGATTTGAACCGCTGACCTTCAGATCTACAGTCAGCTTCAGTAGCCTGCTGTACAGCACTCTACCTGCTGCGCCACCCCGGCTCTCTCTGTTTTGGTATCCTTATACCAAGGCTTAATTGCATCACTTAGCTATTATTGAAATAATACAATGCCTGCTATTGTTATTATGGCATTATAAAGATTTATTTATTTAATTAATTTGGTAGATACTATAACCAACAATATTTTCCACTGACAAATCAAAAGATACCTTGTTAATCTGAATATTAATATTTCTTCATCTTCCCAATAGTTAATTTACTTTGACATAAATATTTGAAAGTATTGATTTTTAGAACTTCATAATTAGATTGCTATATGTTTGAGAATTTAGGTGTAATGCCTACAGATTGGAGAGGGATTTTTCATTCCTAGACAGAATTGTGTTGAGAGTTCTATTTCTTAAAAATTATACAGGCAGGCACTATGGCCCATTATTTAAACATCTATCAAAAGTTAAGGCTAGTGAATTTGTGTTAGATCTATAGAAACTTATATAGTAGAAACAGATTGCATGTGGATCAAATATTTCAAAAGAAAGAATCAATAAAGCAGGCTTAGTTTTCTTTCAATGCCCAAAGCTTTATATGATTAAGCAGAATCTTTTAAAATCACTCTTATTGAATATTTATCTATGAGAAATAATTTCATATCTGAATTTTTCTTTAAAGTAGGCATTCATTTCCTATACTGGTTATTTCTTAAGTAATAAAAGCTGTTTGGATGAAATCTCCAACATTAGATTAAAGATTAAAAAGCATAAAGCTTGGGAAGAAGGTAAGGCTAATTACTGTATGCATTTCCATATCAAGTATGCTATCACAATTAAGTGAGCATGCATATACTAAATGCATTGAAATCAATCCTACTAATGATATGGACAAAGCAGTTTATAATTTATCCTTACATTAACAATTCAGATAATTAGACTGGATATTCACATTATGCCTCACTCTATGCACTTTCACTACAACTATCATTGTCGCAATCATATACCACGGTAAACTGTAAATTATGATTTAGGGGCCATCATGGCTAGGTTCACACTCAACCAAAATAAAATGAACGACAGCTTAGCACAATGCAAGTGAAACAGGTCAGCAAATGTTTTCTGGCATTTATGCAAATGTATAATAAAAATACATGTTTTCAACAGAAAAAAATTAAGAAATGTTTGTTATTATTACATTTGGCTATTATGCCTTCAATCAGAAGAGCTAATTAAATCTCATCAATGATCTTTTGAATATTTATTTATTTATTTATTTATTAGTTCGATTTCTAGGTTTCCTTTCTCAAGTGCTATTGCTAACATGTTGTAAGCCGCCCTGAGAAGGGTGGCATAAAAATCGAATAAATAAAATAATAAATAATAAAATTCAACTCAACCAACTCAAATCCAATGTGGGAATTTTATACGCAAAGAATTTCACAAACATTATAGTTTAGCATCGTAGCTAAAACATTGTTCCTTCTATATGACCTTGGACAGGTGTTTATAAATATGATAATAACAAAAAAGCATACAATCCTACTTATCACTATAGGGTGGAGTTTGTAGTAATAGTCAATTGTCATTTCTCATATATTAAGATTTTAATGTAGCATATTTATTTGAATTACGTTTCACTTAATTATGATAATGCTTAATGGTGTCCTTAAAATATGGAATAACGTTTCTTACAAGGAAACATAATTAGTCATTGATTTTGATTATTATCATTATGGTTTGTACACCACAGTCCACTAGATGATTAGACTGGATTTGATATTTTTATACACCTTCCAAGTCCTTCTTAAAAAATTGTTATAGGCAGATATTATTGCTCATATTATTATTACATTGTTTAGCACCCTAGTCAAACATAATGTTAAGACTGAATTTCACATTTTATCTACCTATTAAGATCTTTCCAAGGATCTGGAGTAGTTATGGTTCATTGCACAGTCATCCAGATATTTAGGCTGGATTTGGATTTTTTATTTATCTGTCCTTCCCAAGGACTTGTGACAGACAGATGTTGTATGATGTTACCATCACAGGATGTAAGCTGTTCTTTGTTTTCAAGCTTTGCATATTTATGATGAATAAACACATTATTGTTATGTCTATTATTTCAGGTGGAAAGCTGTGGACGAGGCAGAATATTGGTTAATAAACATAACAAACTGATTTATGTTTGAAAACACCCTCAAGTATTTCTTCATCAAACAAATATTTATCAGAACAATAAAAATAAATCTTGGAGCTGACATATCTGTGACTCACATTTGCTGATTCAAATTTGCTGCATTTTTGCACATCCATTTTATAGAAAACCGTTGGCCACATTTTAAACAGAAACAGCCAAAATAACAGTTTCGCTGAACATTTCTTTCACACTTTCCCATCCTTGCCGACTGATGTGGCAGGAAAAAAAATTCCAGTGTGGGAATGCAAATGGCTGATTTAAAATAAATGAAGACCATATGACAAAGGAGGAACTATGCCAAAAAAGAACAGAAACTATAATAGCGTTCTTTCAAAAATATTTTGGTTAGAAATGTATACTAATATGTGGGTCTACTTCTGGATATATATAAAAAATAAGACATACAAAGCTTGCCATGTAAATATTACTTTGCAAGCATATCTTCAAGATATGGTTAAAAAAAATCAAGATAATGGCTGCAACAGAGCCCTTGAACTCTGATTACAGCTGTTGCCTTGATTTTTTTTTAAAAAAACACATCCTGTGGATATCCCTGTTTCTTTTTTAAACCATTCCAGCCTATGATGAGATGTAGTAGGCTGGATTCCCAAGAGGAAAGGGGTACATTCCAGAGGAATAAGAGACAACTCAGTCCAGATATTTTGTGTGAGAGAAAGATGGTAAAGTTGCCCCTCCCTAATAGTAGCCAGAGCATATGGTAGATGCAGATTGTAGAATGCTTAGTCTGGCAAGATTAATTCTATAGGAGTGAAAATGATAAAGAACTCAGCTTGGAAGAATCACCATACAACATTCTTGGATGCGGGGCCAGACATAGCTAGCCTCTGAAGCCCTGCTTGCGATTCTCAATTTTGTCTCTTTCTTAGAGTTCCTTCCCATCTTTTTTGTCGAAGCTATAATAAAAATGGTTGATTTAAATAGGGAGAACCTTAGTTATGTTTATTTAGATTTGTATGCCGCCCCTCTCTGCAGGCTCGTTGCCTATCAGACTTTCACATTTTATGTTTACTTTTGTATTTAACCTAGATCTCACTTTAACAATATTGGTTAGGAATGGGAGTGCCTCCTGGAAGTAACTTGTGTTTTCAAGTGGAAAGCAGCATGTACTTATACTTTTCTTATTTCCTCTGGGATTCATTATTCAGAAAAGCAGAAAAATTATGGATTCTCAGTTTGCCTACCTTGCTATGCAGCACAATCAGTACCGATTAAAGAGAATATTTCTAGCTCAGGGCCGAACTGTGGGATCCTTGGTGCTCATTGAGCTTGCATATGTTTCATTACCAAATTAGTAGAATGTCCTACCTGTCAATGAATACTTCAGCTTCAACTGCAACAATACACGAACACACAATAGATTCAAACTCAATATAAACTGCTTGAAACTCGACTGCAAAAAATACTTCAGCAATAGAGTGCTCAATGCCTGGAATGCATCTGATTTTGTGGTTTCTTCCCCAAACCCCAAAAACTTTAACCTTAGACTGTCTACTGTCGACCTTACCGGGGTTGGGCAGCACAGTGGTTAGAGTGCAGTACTGTAAGCTACTTCAGCTAACTGCTAGCTGTAGTTCAGCAGTTCAAATCTCACCACTAGCTCAAGGTTGACTCAACCTTCTATCATTCTGAGGTGGGTAAAATGAGGACCCAGATTATTGGGGGCAATATGCTGATTCTGTAAACCACTTAGAGAGGGCTGTAAAAGCACTATGAAGCGGTATATAAGTCTAAATGTTATTGCTATTCCTAAGAGGTCTGTAAGGGGCATGCATAAGTTCACTGTCCTGTCTTACTGGCCTATTGTCCAAATTTACCTGTACTACTTTGCTTTTGTTTATCTTTATACCAATACCTGCTATCTTGTGCATGTTTTGACTAAATAAATACCCCACCCCCTGTTCTGTCGGGCTCTCTGGTAGAATCCTCCCAAAAATTCATAGGTACAAATATCACACACACACACGTTTGAAAATTCAAAACAATGTTCTTTATAATGAAAATTCACTTAAACCAAGCCTTCTTTTGGTATAGCAAAGAGCACTTGTCTCCAAACAAACTGGTAATTTGTACAAGTCCCTTATCAGTTCTGTGATACTTAGCTTGCAGCTGTGAGGCAATTCACAGTCCTTCTTCTTTCACAAAGTGAAACACACTTTGCCCTGGTTTAGTTTCAAAGCGGGGAAAAATCAGCACACAAAGGTCAAAGTCAGTAAAGCAGTCACGAAACACAACGATCAGATAATCGTCCACAATGGCCAAACCCACAGGCTGCTATTTATAGCAGCCTCACTAATTACCACAGCCCCACCCAACCACAGGTGGGCTCATTTTCTTTGATAATAATCTCTCAGTTGTTGCCTATGCATCGCTCTCCGCATGCGTGGCTGTATCATTAACTCTTGTTCTGAATCGAAGGAGGAGCTAGATAATTGATCTCCTTCTGAGCTGTCTGCCCAAACTCTCCTCCTCCCTGTCACTCATGTCTTCTTGGTCAGAGGAACCTTCATCAACAGATTCCACCGGGGGCAAACCAGGCCTGCAGCATGTGGATGTCTCTCCCACATCCACAGTCCTTGGGGCAGGAGCTGGGCCAGAGCTAACCACAACACCCCCCAAGCACAGGCAGGCTTGTAATCTAAGGTTTCAATGAGCTGGTAGTAGAGGAGGTAAATGCCCAAACTCCTAAAATCTGAGTTCCCTCTCAGTCCTTTCCAGAAGATTAAAACAGAACCTGAGTGTGAGATTCAGTCTTTCGTTGCACTCTATGGATTATTAAAAGTAACCAGATGGGCAAAATCTGGCTAGAATGAAAGGTTAGCTTCTATTGCAGCAAAAGGCATGTCAGTGAAAATATATTATAAAAAGGAGTTTTAATGCTTGGCCATATGTAGGGGATCTGGAAGGTAGTGCTCTAAGAGTGTCAAAAGAATCAAGAAGGTGGCTGTGACAGTGCAATTGAAACCCACCCATTTTACAGTATACATAGTGCATGTATGAACTGACCCTATGCCCTAGTTGGTCTGTTTTGAAGAACAAAGCACATATTCCCTCAATAAATTCTGACCTTATATTATAGGAATTACCACTAGGGTGATTTACACCCTTAACTGAATGACAAGCTTCCCAGTGCCAGATTTACTGTTTTTCAGTTCTCAGCTTAATGCTATAAAAAGCAGCAATAAGTGGTTTAACTCTTCAATAAAAGTCAGGTGCCTATTATTCACTCCTGTTGATCTCTGCTTGGGAGAAAGGAATCAGTGAATCTGACACAATATTAACAACTGGTTTTATTGATCCCTTGCTGTGCGGTGAAATAATACTCCGAATGCTCAATGACTTATGCTAGGTGTTGTAGCTGATTGACATGTTTATATCAAGGAGTTAGTACTGTATTCTGAAGTTGTTTGTTTATTTACAGCTTTGGCTGAATGAAAAAAGGATTGAAAAAAAGTGACCAATTGCCATACAGAACGTATTAGCCACTGTGGGCATTCATAGAGCTTGATCAGTGTAGAAAATGACATTTAAAAATAACCTTACTTTTAAGGTAGTAGATAGCCAAGAGCAATGGCTTTACTCTCTAGTGAAAGAGTGCTGACCTTTTAAAAAATGTATTATACATCCGATTTTTTGATAGTACAATATTTTTCAAGGCTGGTCTTCACCGTAAAATGAAGCAGAGGCTGAAAGTTTAGGAGAACATTAGGTTAGTACAGTATATATGTATATATGTTACAATTAGACATTAAGGGATAAAGCTATGAGTAAGATTCTCTTGCCATTTTTAAAAACACCTCCTCAATACAGAATGGGAACAGTTAGGAAGTTCCATGTTTTTACTTCCAATAGAAAATGAATTGGGTCTTCTTTCTAACAAAATTGTTGCCTTGAGACAAAGAACTAAGCATTACAACCTAGATATGACAAAAAGGAAGGGTTTTTAAAATGATGGAGACTCTACTCAAAAAGAGGATAAATCAGCACCTAAAAACCAATAACTTATTGGACCCAAACCAGCATGGCTTTAATGAAGGCGAATCATGTCAGACTAAGCTCATTGATTTCTTTGATTATGTCACAAAGGTGTTGGATAAAGGTGGTGCCATGGATATTGCGGTAGAAGTGATGTGCCGGTGCCTGGAGGCTGTTGGGGCCTGGGTGGGTGTCAACAGACTCAAGCTCAACCCGGATAAGACGGAGTGGCTGTGGGTTTTGCCTCCCAAGGACAATCCCATCTGTCCGTCCATTACCCTGGGGGGGGAATTATTGACCCCCTCAGAGAGGGTCCGCAACTTGGGCGTCCTCCTCGATCCACAGCTCACATTAGAGAACCACCTTTCAGCTGTGGCGAGGGGGGTGTTTGCCCAGGTTCGCCTGGTGCACCAGTTGCGGCCCTATCTGGACTGGGACTTATTGCTCACAGTCACTCATGCCCTCATCACCTCGAGGTTCGACTACTGTAATGCTCTCTACATGGGGCTACCTTTGAAAAGTGTTCGGAAACTTCAGATCATGCAGAATGCAGCTGCGAGAGCAGTCATGGGCTTACCTAGGTATGCCCATGTTTCACCATCACTCCGCAGTCTGCATTGGCTGCCGATCAATTTCCGGTCACAATTCAAAGTGTTGGTTATGACCTTTAAAGCCCTTCATGGCATCGGACAAGAATATCTCCGAGACCGCCTTCTGCCGCACGAATCCCAGTGACCGATTAGGTCCCACAGAGTGGGCCTCCTCCGGGTCCCGTCAACTAAACAATGTTGGTTGGCGGGCCCCAGGGGGAGAGCCTTCTCTGTGGCGGCACCGACTCTCTGGAACCAACTCCCCCCGGAGATCAGAACTGCCCCTACTCTTCCTGCCTTCCGCAAACTCCTCAAAACCCACCTTTGCCGTCAGGCATGGGGAAACTAAACATCTCCCCCTGGGCACGTTGAATTTATATATGGTATGCTTGTGTGTATGTATTTTAGTATATGGGTTTTTTAAAAATTTTCAATATTTTAATTAATTGGATTATGTATTGGATTGCTTTTCACTTGTTGTGAGCCGCCCCGAGTCTTCGGAGAGGAGCGGCATACAAATCCAAATAATAAATAAACAAATAAATAAATAAATAAATATTGCCTATCTGGATTTCAGCAAAGCCTTTGATATGGTTCCACATAAAGAACTGATAGATAAATTAGTGAAGATTGGACTTAATCCCTGGATAGTTCAGTGGATTTGCAGCTGACTGAAGCATAGATATCAGAGGGTTGTTGTTAATGGCGAGTATTCTGAGCAGAGCCTGGTTATAAGCGGTGTACCAAAAGGTATTATTCTTGGTCCTATTCTTCTAATATCTTTGTGAGTGACATAGGGGGAGGTTTGGTAGGAAGGTTTGATTATTTGCCGATGACTCTAAAGTGTGCAATAGGGTTGATATTCCTGGTTGCATCTGTAATATGGTAAATGATTTGGCTTTACTAGATAAGTGGTCAAAGTAGTGGAAACTGCAGTTTAATGTTTCCAAATGTAAAATAATGCACTTGTGGAAATGGAATCCTCAATCTGAGTATTGTATTGGCAGTTCTGTGTTAGCAAAAACCTCAGAAGAGAAGATTTTAGGGATAGTGATTTGGGTGAACAGTGAACAGTCAAAATGGGTGAACAGTGCAGTCACGGTGTAGAGAAAGCAAGCAGAATGCTTGGTTGCATAGCTAGAGGTATAAAAAGCAGGAAGAAGGAGATTTTGATCCCACTGTATAGAGTGCTGGTGAGACCACATTTGGAACACTGTGTTCAATTCTGGAGACCTCACCTACAAAAATATATTGACAAAATTGTACGGGTCAAAAGACGGGCTACAAAAATGGTGGAAGGTCTTAAGCATAAAACTTATCAGGAAAGACTTGATGAACTCAATCTGTATAGTCTGGAGGACAGAAAGGAAAGGGGGGACATGATCGAAAAATTTAAATATGTTAAAGGATTAAATAAGGTTCAGGAGGGAAGTGTTTTTAATAGGAAAGTGAACACAGGAACAAGGGGGCACAATCTGAGGTTAGTTGGGGGGAAAGATCAGAAGCAACGTGAGAAAATATTATTTTACTAAAAGTGTTAAATACTCTGTTTATGTCTGAGGAAACTGTTACCAGGGAAAGTGAGGTCTCGGGCATTCATAAATTATCACATACTGTTATTCCTGATTTTGTCAGGGAATTTCCTGACATCTTTAGTCCTACTCTGGGGTCATATAAAGGGCCCCCAATTTCATTCTCCATTGACCCTAGTGTGCCTCCTATCTGCCTCAAACCATGAAGAGTTCCCTTGCCTTTGCTCCCTAAACTAGATGTAGAACTGGATAAACTCATCCATCAGGGCATTTTAGTCCCAGTAGATCAAGCTCCCTGGGAAACACCAATTGTAACTCCTCTTAAACAGGACGGCTCCTTGCGAGTCTGCGCAGACTACAAATCAACCTTGAAACATCATCCCTACCCAATACCTGTTGTACAACACTTACTCCACTCCCTAGGGGAGGGAAAATTATTCGCAAAGATCGACCTCGCTCAGGCATACCAACAACTGCCTGTAGACGAACCAACCTCGTTAGCCCAGACGATTGTTACCCATAGGGGGGCTTTCAGATGCACCCGATTACAGTTTGGGGTCAGTGTAGCCCCAGGAATTTTCCAGAGCTTCATGGAGCGTTTATTAACTGGAATCAAGGGAACCATGCCCTACTTTGATGATATTCTAATTTCAGGGAGGGATCAAACCCAGCTAAACTCTAGAATTAGGGAAGTTCTAACAAGGCTACAAGACAAGGGGCTTAAGGTTAAACCAGGTAAATGCGTTTGGGGGACAAGAAGTGTCCAATTTTTGGGTTATACAATAGATGGCGAAGGAATCCATCCCACCAATGATAAGGTCAAGGCAATACAAGAGGCCCCAGAGCCCAAAAATAAGGCGGAATTGCAGGCTTTCTTAGGCCTACTTAATTTCTACTCTGTTTTTTTGAGACAGAAGGCCACAGCAGCAGAACCACTACACCGGCTGCTTCAGAAAGAAGTTCCATGGAGTTGGGGGAGAATTGAAAGCGAAGCTTTTTCTCGAATAAAAAACCTCTTAACGTCCAAAAGCGTAGTGGTACAGTACAGTACGTTACTCCCCCTACGTCTCACATGCGATGGGGTGGGTAGTGTTTTAGCTCATGTGCTGCCTAACGGCACAGAGGCCCCTATAGCATTTTTCTCAAAAACGCTATCCAGCACACAGAAAGGAACTATAGTCAACTTGACAAGGAGGCTTTAGCATTGGTAGCGGGAGTTAAAAAGTTCCATAATTACATTTTTGGTAGACATTTTGAATTGGTTACCGATCACAAACCATTGTTAGGACTCCTAGCCCCAGACAAACCAACTCCACCCTTCATGTCTCCACGGTTAATTAGATGGGCCATTTTTTTGTCTGGGTACAATTATACTTTTACTCACAGGGGAGGGGCAACCATAAACCATGCGGATGGCCTTAGCAGATGCCCTATTCCTGAGCTAGTACAAGACCCTGCCCCTTCTGCAGATGTATTACTAATTGAATTAGAAGATAACCCCCTGACAACTGCCAAGGAAGTGGCAGAACATACCAAACAAGACTCAATTCTCATGAAAGTTGTTAATTGTGTTCTAAGGGGATGGAATACCAACTGTAATGGGAAAGACATTTCTGAATTTAAGAGTAAGAGATAGGAACTATCTCTTGTTAAAGGTTGCCTATTGTGGGGAGACTGGGTAGTAATTCCCGAAACTTTGAGGCCTAAAGTGTTAAATATGTTGCATGTAGGTCATCCAGGCATAGTTAGGATGAAGGGGTTGGCAAGGGGTCATCTTTGGTGGCCAGGACTTGATACTGAAATTGAGAGGTGGGTGGCAAGGTGCGACCCCTGTCAAGAGTCAAGGCCAAAACCCCCTAAAACCACTCCCATGGATTGGGACCAACCAAAAGGGCCATGGTCCCGAATTCACATAGATTTCGCTGGTCCCATTGAATCAAAGTATTTCTTAATAGTGGTTGATGCATATTCTAAATGGGTTGAGATCATTATTATGCATAATATTACTACATGTGCAACCATACGAGCCTTGCGCCATCTCTTTACCACACATGGCTGTCCAGATGTATTGGTATCTGACAATGGGCCACAACTGACTGCCAGACAATTTGAACTATTCCTAGACCAATTAGGAATTAGGCACGCCCTCATCTCTCCTTTTTCGCCTTGGGCGAACGGATTGGCTGAGAGATATGTTCGTGTTGCCAAGGAGGCATTAAAAAGGGCTGGCCCTGGGGAGGTGCAAGAGCATTTAGATGAATTCTTATTGGCACAACACATAACTCCAAATGCCACAACCCACAGAAGCCCTGCAGAAATTCTTATGGGCAGGAAACTCAGGTCAACTTTAGATAGATTACACCCTATGTTTTGTACAAGTAATTACATGCCTGGAAATGCTGAGAGACATATGTTTATAGGACAATTTGTATTTGCAAGGAATTTTGATAAGGGCCTAAAATGGCTTAAGGGTACCGTGTTACAGCAAAAAGCACCAAAAACTTATGTAATATTGTTAAGCGATGGCCGAGTATGGACTAGGCACATCGATCATCTAAGGAGATGCCCTGAAACCGAGCCTAGTGTACACTCCGAAAATCCAATTGTAACCGACGCAGCGCCAGCCGTAATGGAATTAGATTTGGACTCACCGCCTCGAAGCTGCCCGGCCAGCGCCACGGAACCATCTTCGTCAGCAGAGGTCGGTGATGTGCCAGCCTGCTCGACTCTGGGGGCCGGAGCTCAGCCGGGGCCCTTAGAAGCCAGAGGAGGAACCGACGGACCGACCTCCTCTTCTGCCGACAGCGAAGAACCAACTGAACTGCGCAGGTCAGCCAGGAACATACAAAGACCACACCGATTGGCTGACTACATCACATGGCTCTCTGAGCAATCTGTATTGGGTTTTTTTTATCTAAAAAGGGAGGGGTGTTAAATACTCTGTTTATGTCTGAGGAAACTGTTACCAGGGAAAGTATGCTAATAGCTTGCGCCTGATTGGTTAAGGCGCTGACAGCTCGTTTTGAGCGGGAAGAAAAACTGTATAAATAGAGCCGGTTTTCTTTGCCCAGCTGAGACGCGTTCCAGCTGATAGTCACTTGTAAAAAGAGCTTAATAAAGAACCGTCTCATAGCTGCTGTCTCAAGACTCTTCAAAAAGAGTAGTAGATGCTTGGGACAAACTTCCAGCAGATGTGGTTGGTAAATCCACAGTAACTGAATTTAAACATGCCTGGGATAAACATATATCCATCCTAAGATAAAATACAGGAAATAGTATAAAGGCAGACTAGATGGTGTTGTGTTTGGGCCTGGGCCAGCTGTTGCTCCCACAGATGGGAGAGGCGCGGCACAAAGTGAATGCAAAAGCCTGGCTGACAGCCAGGAAGATGTGGCAGACAGCCTGGAAGATGTGGCAGACAGCCAGGAAGACGTGGCAGACAGCCAGGAGGACGAGGCCATTGGGATGCAGGATTCAGCAGACAGCCCAGGGGATTTGGCATGCAGTCCCTCAGACAGTCTTTCGTCCCTGGGTTCTTCTGCAGATCAATATATTGATCTGCATAGCCGAAGAGCTATGCAAAGAAGGGATCGCTTTAAGAAGTATTACAAGTCATTATAGGATCACCTGGGCTGGGTGTGGTTCTTATACTGAGGGTTGGGTGTGGTTCCCTTAATGAGGGCTAAAGGGATAAAAGGGAACAAAGGCCAAGGCAAACTGTGGCTGTTTATCTGTGTTATTTTGTGGTTCCTGCTCTGAAATTTTTGTTCCGTGCCGTTGGAGTTTTCAACTCAGCTTTTTCAGACAAGTGGGAGGTGAAAACTCTGGGACTTGCTGTTTGCTCCAAAGATTCAAAAGGACTCCTGAAACGTCTTTGCTCATTCCAAACAAACTTTGTTTGTTTTTTCCTATGTTTTTGTAGGCGGCTGAAGTAAGCCTTGCACTCTCATTGTTTTCGGACACTAAGAACTGTTTTTGAGTAACCCTTTTTTGTTTATCTAATACAAGTTTGCTGATTAGCAGAGCACGTGTGTGTTTGATTTCTTTTCCTTGGACTAATACGCATTGCCTGAGCCCAGTCAGGCAGAACAGATGGACCATGAGGCCTTTTTCTGCCGTCGATCTTCTATTTTCAATGTTTCTATAAGATGTTCTAGCTCTTTATTCCATAGTATTCTAATACAATAAAAACAATCAGCTGCTTTTTGTATTACGACTAATGCTAATATTAATACGAATTGTTAAATGACTAAAGGAAATAGCACAAACACAAGTACAAAAAATAATATCTGCCTCTCCTTTGCTTGTCCTCCTCCTCTTCTTATTAAGCAGAATTCACATCCTTTGAGATGATCCCTTTCACCCCTAAACGATTTATACTGCTTTCTCAAGTGTGCACTCTGGGTGGAAGCAAAATATGTGGAATGTCCCATGACCAGCTGTTTATTCTCTGCACTGATCATATACAGCTGCTTTGATTATCATTTCTACTTGGGACCCCTGCCTAAGCATAGGCCAGGTGTTGGAATATGCAGAAGTGGAAGCGATAGATCAAAGAGCACAGACAATTATGAAAGTGCATTCCCAGAAGGGAGCATACATTTATTTTGCTCCCTGAGTGAGCCCTTATATTTGGCAGGCTTCTTAAAAGAGGCAGAGCCATGCTAGCACATCATGTTCCTAACCTTTTGAGCTGTGAATCATGCTCTTGCGTGATGATCAAAGGACCTCTTATCAGTGGACACTGCCATGTCTTTGTCCCTGAAATATTTCATGTCTTGGACAGTGATCAGAGATGATTCATGTAATCCTTTTAAACCATAGAAAGCCATCTCTAAGTGACTTTTCCCATCGTGGCATTTTAAGAAATAGCCTTAGATATGTTAACTCAATTATTAATTTATTTGGCTTATATGATATTTTATCCCATGTAAGTGGACAGAAGGTAGAAGGGTTGCACATTTCCCAATGACAGAAAATGTCAGCGGGCTAAGATATGCTGACAGAGAGAGACACAGAGAGAGAGAGAGAGAGAGAAAGAGGGAGGGAGGGAGGGAGGAGGGATGAATGTAAATGACTTTAGGAAATCTAGAGAACTATCCAATTTTACGCCAACTCATTAGTCAGCCTGACATATTTTTTATTGTTATTATTACATTTTGTATTATTGTAACTGGTTAACTTCATAACATGTATACAAAATGTTTCTCAAAATGTGCAACATAGCCAGACTTAAAAACTACTACATAAATAAATCAAGTCATACCAAAAAAAACAAAATTAAGAGAAAATATTCTGAAAAACAGTCAATAATCAAATCAATATGAAAGGATAGTAAGGTTCTCCCACCCACCCCCTTTTTTTTTTGCAAGAGTGACTTTGCTGGAACATAGCCAAAGGCAATAGATTTTGTTTGAAAATATATCCAAGATTCCACGGCCACTTTTTATCTGTCATTCTGGTGTGATGTGTGTTCGGCTTTCTGGAATGCATTACAGAAATGAATGCATATATATTGCATTTCTTCGCCATATGGAAATGGTTTAATGCTTAGCAACATTCCAGGGCAATAACTTTCAGTAGACAAAGCATGTCAGGTTTGGTGGGTTTAAAAAAAATAAAAAATAAATAAAATGCAGTGTATAAGAATCCATCCATCCATCCGCTTATAGAACACATGGCATTGCTTTCTATGACTTTTCAGCACATTTAAACAAATGTGCAAAATAAGTAACAGTTTTGGTTATTGCTCTGGTTCCAATTAGGGACATGATTTGGTGAAAATTAAGAATTTATAAATCTTAATTTCAGTAAAATATGCTCAACTGTGTCAATAGTGACTGGTAGCCTTTGGGGCTTGTAAGAAATACAAGAAATATTTGTTAGTGAACCAGAGTTAATATTATGCATTACTCCTTTCCAAAAACATTTTTTTAAAAAATAATTGAACATTTTCAGTATTAAATAACACAAAAACACATAAGACAAACAATTTTCTTCATTACAGCGACTTCATACCAGTATCACTAGTATCCATAAATTGCCTAAATTCTAATTTGTTTAATACATTCTACTATATTATTAACTCAGTGTAGTCAATTATAAATTACATTACTTCTCACACATATACATAGAGGTATTCATATATTATTACCTAATTTCTATTTCATAATTATCTTTCTATTTTCTAACCAATTATGTCATCTACTCCAGACCTGATAATACTCTGATACTGTAGATCTCTCTCATTCAGTTCCATTGTCATCTTATCGATCTCAGCGCATTCCAATATTTTACTAATGATCATTGCATCTTGGCCTGTTTCCAATTTTGCACTAGTGTAATTCTAGCAGCTCCAATATATGCAATATTATGTATTGAGTTTTCCATCCATTTTCGCCTCTAAGATACCAAGAAGGAATAGTTCCTGTTTCATTTTTATTTTTTGTCCCGTGATTTCTTCCATCCAATTCCTTTTTTTACACTAATACTTCTTTGACTTTGGACAGGTTCACCACATGTTATAAAAGGTACCTATACCCACATCTCCAACATTGTGGTGAACAATTTGGATACATTTTGGGCCATCTCACTGGTGATAGATGCCAACACAAAACATTTTGTAAGGATTCTCCTTGTATGCTGCTTATTACTATTAATTTATAATCCTTTCCCCATAATTTCCCAAAGGTCTAATTCAATGCTGTACCCAAATTTCTGGTCCAATGGTTTCCTTCACAATTTCTTCTTCCGTTTTAAATCTTAAAAATAGATTGTATGCTTTTATAATTATTTCCCCCTGTTCCTAACAATATTTTATCTAATTCCATTTGTTTTCTATAAATACCAAATTGTTCTACATCTTTTTTTATATCTTGCTTTGATTTGAAGGTAAGGCCACCAGTAAATCTTTATTCTTTGATTTTTAACGTCTGCACTGATTTTAATGCTCCTTGTTCATCTAATAGTTCTGAATGTCTCACCATCTTACTTAGATCTAAAGTGTTTGGATATATCATGACCTCCATTCTTGACACCCAAATTGCAATTTTCCTATAATGTTCTTCTTTATTTTCTCCCAGACTGTTATCAGAGCATCTCTCACTAAATGCCTCTGAAAATATACATGAGTTTTGTTCTTCCCTACCCAGAGGAATGTGTGCCAGCTAATTCATAGATCATGACCTTCTAATGTCAATATCCTCTTACATTTCAGTTGAACCCAGACCTTGATCCATGTCATGGCTGCCGCATGATAGTAAAGCTCCCAGTCTGGGAGACCAAACCCTCCTTTGAAACCAGCTTCAAAGAAATACCAGCAGAAACGTATTGCATGGAATAAAACTGAAGCAGAACAATGAATTTCACCAAAACCTTTCTCTTGCTCCTGTCAAATACAGAATCAAACTATTATTTGTACATAAATCTATGCAATATGAACTGGACTAATTGTTTATGTTTGTTTTGCAGAATTGCATATAGAACCGTGGTAGCATAGTGGTTAGAATACAATATTGCAAACTAACTCTGCCCATAGCCAGAAGTTTGATTCGGAGTGGCTCAACCTTCCAGCTTTCCAAAGTGTGTAAAATAAAGAATCAGATTGTTGGAGGCAATATGTGGACTTTGTAAACTGCTTAGAGAGTGCTATAAAGCACTATGAAGTGGTATATACATCTAACTGTTACTGCTATATATATACTTTATTTTACTTTTGGTCCTTTCAAGTCAGTTGTAATTCTTGGCAACTTTTGAGCAAGCCCCTGAAGTTTTCTTAGCAAAATTTCAGAAGTGGTTTGCCATTGCCTCTTTTCTAGGGCAGAAAGGGAGTAACTGGCCCATGGTCACCTTGCTGGCTTTGTGCCCAAGGAAGAATTATAACTCACCATCCTGGTTTCTAGTCTGATGCCTTAACCACTAAACCAAACTGGTTCTCTCCATTCCATTCCATTCTGCCATCCTGCCACCCATCCATCCATTTATCATTTCCTCTAATCTCTTCCAATTTAGGAGTGTGCAACTGTTATAGAGGTTACCAGAAAAGAAGAAAAATATATTAGAAATAAAGCAACCTGAAAGAATATGTAGGTGAGGAATAGAAATTAGAAAGAAAAAATAGCTAAAGTAAAATGAATAAATATAGGAGTGATAGATGTAGAATGTTGAGTAGATGGATAGAGAGAATATATTGCAATTTATTCCTCTGTCCACCCAAAAATCAATACTTTCATTTGCTTTATTTATTTATTGATTTTATATAGCTGCCCACCTTGCTTAATATATGATTAGGGGTAGCAAACCTACTTCTAAATAATTGTAGAACTGAAAAGACACAGAAATATTTTTGTTTGAAGACAGTTTTTCTATGTTAATAACATTATCATTGAATCAGCAATTTGAAAGATTGGTTTTCCAGAGGCAATTTTAATACATCGACAGAACATGGAATAACATCATTAACTAAATACACGGGAATCTGCAGATAAAAATGATGTTACTGTTAGGGGTACCTATTTTTGTTACCCTGTCCCTCTTTCTAGTAATGGATTTCACTTATCTTTGCTACCGGTTTGGAGATGTCTGCGCGCATGCAGAGAGCATCTGTGATGACATCTGGGTGGGTAGGTGGAACTTCCTGTCATTGCCGCTACTGCTATGCCTGAACTGGGGTGAACTGGTAGAAACTGACCACTGCCGCTTTCTCTACTTCACAACACTGGAAAAATGTTTCTCCTCCTCCTCCTTGTCCTCCTGCTCCTCCTCCTCTTCATCCCCCTCTCCCTCTACTGGTCCTTAAAATAAGGAATGGGATATGTCTCAATATAGTAAGCTTTTTTATTGTGCAAATTAAAAACAAACAAACAAACTTAGCAGTCTCAACACTACGTGATATTACAATATAAATATAGCATTTAGTCACAAATCTCTTTTCCAACTAGGTCTGGTCTCCCAAAGGATAAATAAAGGCTGAATGTGTTGGCAAGTTGCTATACATGCTGCACGATGTCCTTCATCAGTACTCTTTCTGCTATAGCCTATGGAAGTCCTCTTTTGTGTACATTTATAAACTAACAATTCCATTTTGCCTGGTTATTTTTGAGTTGAAAGACACGTTTCATTTTTAGAATTGTAAGGACTAATAATGATTAGTTACCAACAAATTTCCAGAATATAATTTGTTCTTAAATTTCATGCTGCTATTCACACTAGTTAAATTGCTGAAGGGATTTCTGTTTAAAGGGAAAATAATATTTTCCTCACCGCCTCTAAAAGAAAAAAAAAGCCCACTCTGATTTCTAGTTTATGCTTGGTGTTTCAACCCCATGATTTTCTTAACCATTACCTGAGATTGAATACATGTAGAAAAAACCTGCCACAGTCACAGATTTTTTGTGTGTGCAAAACTTTACATTTTACTTTTACCTGTTTGACAGCAGAGAATTCCGAATGTCAGTCACAGGTCCTTTGAAAAAATATGAAGAATTTCCATTTTGATTCTGACTTAGCAAATGAAGGGTAGAGTGCTTTGTTAACATTTACATGTCATCATACATGAAGATAATGTGTCCATTTCCCCATAATTCGGGTATCTCTTTGTAGCAGTGATGGGCTCCTATGGGTATGGTCAGGTACACAGAGCTGGTAGAAAAAAATTGAATGTTTTTCTTTTTTTCCCTTCTGGGCTCTGGGTATGTTTCTCCTATTGTAGTAAATGAGGCTGAATGTGTATAATTTTAGAAGAGCTGTGTGTGTGTGTGTGTACATATACATACAGTTTATATAGTAGATAATGTATATTTGTGTGTGCGTGTGTAATATGTATGTACACATTTGGTATATATACATATAATTAAGTAGTATACATTGGATGTTCAGTAATAGTAAATAGATAGGGAAATTGTATTTCTTTGAGGCGAGGAGAGGCCAGGAACCCTAACCCTAACCCAAACCCTTGATGTGAGCGATGTCAAGTTGACCACCATGACCTATAAGCCACACCCCCAGTCACATGATCATCAAGCCACTCCCACCTGGTCACATGGCTGGCAAGTCACACCCACAAAATGAGCCACGCCCACAGTGTGCTAGTAAAACGTTTTGCAGCCCTTCACTGCTTTGCAGATATCTACTGCTTTATCATCCTATTGTTTCTAGGGCAACAACTGATCAGCTTCAAGTACCTAGGAGTCCTTTTCCAAACCTCAATAACCATTTGAGTAAGATTAGAACTCAAAATGCAATCTTTAATGATACCAATAATCAAGGCAAATATGTTTTAGCAGCAATAAAACTCTAAAAACCAAAAGGGTCTAGGCTTTTCGCTATGCAGTGCAAACCTCTGCATATACAGGTAGTTTTAATTTGGAGTCTTTCCAATTTAAGTTTCAGAAAGCCGCATGTTGCCGTATCAAATGTCTCTATTTATTTAGAGCTTGGCTGCATTTCCCTTGGGGCATTCCTGAGACTTTACCATCTCAGATTTTCGCTGAATTAAATCTTTGAGGTAAGTCTCTGCTACACCTCAGTCCATCAAGCCAACTTCTTTACAGAAGTTGGTTGATATCCTTTATCCACTATATTTTTTTCAGTTTTGGTCCTCCATATTTTAAACACTGGACCTGAATTTTATTGGTGTGGAATAATAAATAAATAAATAAATTTACATTATTCATTGCTACTAAGATTGCTATCAATCTGGCTGATACCATGAAAAACGGAATTCTTTCACTGATTTCTCCATCTTTCCTTCACCAATATCCAGGATTGGATAACTGCATCACAACATTCTTTAAAAGTGCATTTCCTTGTGCTTGACCATTGAGAAAATTGTCCGGATGAGAGAGACAGAAAGATGCAGAGTGTCATAAATGTGTGATCTTCCTGCTAGAGATCAGTAGACCTCTCTGGTTCTATGTTTAACGTTCATTAAGGAATTTGCCCTTGCCTAGTGTCTTCCAGCTGCTGGGATTCTGTTTTCTTGGAATTGTTTCTTAGAGCAGAATAATTCAGGGAGCAAAATGGTTTGGGAGGAATTTTGTAGAAGGATCTTCCTTCAGCATCCATTATTTAAAAGGGTCCAAGAGGAAAAAAATTAATGGAAGGGTTATGTTTCTTATATTGATTTCAGGTTTTCTAGCATGTTTGGAGACAATCAAGGTTAAGCTTAACCAAACCTAAATCAAATGTTATAAGCTCTGTTTCTATTTGTAATCTGCTTTTTTGTGCTGTTTAATACTGTACATACATACTATTACATACTATGTATAATGTACAATAATGCTCAAACACACATACACATATACACACACATAGCCATACACAGGGCTGGGCAGCAGGCAGGACGGGGTGGAACGCAGTTCCACCAGCAGAAATTTATTTATTTATTTATTTATTTATTTATTCATTCATTCATTCATTCATTCATTCATTCATTCATTCATTCATTCATTCATTCATTCATTCATTCATTCGATTTTTATGCCGCCCTTCTCCTTAGACTCAGGGTGGCTTACAACATGTTAGCAACAGCACTTTTTAACAGAGATAGGCTATGGCCCCCACAATCCGGGTCCTCATTTTACCCACCTTGGAAGGCTGGAAGGCTGAGTCAACCTTGAGCCGGTTATGAGATTTGAACCGCTGACCTTCAGATCTACAGTCAGCTTCAGTGGCCTGCAGTACAGCACTCTACCTGCTGCGCCACCCCGCCAATGAACATGCGTGTGTAGCTCCAGCTGATCAGTGGTTGTCACTTCCTGGATTACTGGTCTTTTTCCCCCTGCTGTTGCTGCTGTGTCTGTGCTCTTTGCTTTATTCCCCTTTCCTCCTTCCTGGCCTTGGATGGGCTTCCCTCTCTCCTGCCCAGCTTTCCTCCAGCCTCACGCAGCCACCTCCTGCCTGAGGTGCAAGCAGAAGGCGTGGATGGAAGCGGCACTGGCAGCATTTAGGCTTCTGGCAGCACCCGTTCGCCTAGCTACCAGCCTGAGGTGGGGGGAGGACCCAGGTGGGAGAGTGCAGGAAACGCTAAGCCAATTGTCACCCCAGCGAGCGACACTGGTAAGGTTGTTAGGCTGTGAGAATCCTTTGGATTTTGCAAACAACTATAAGGTTCACTAATGGAAGAGGAGAAGATGCCATTTTATACACTGTTACAATGTCTTCTAATTCTTGATAATGGATTAGGGAAGCATGTTCTTCCATTTTGCATTATATGAAAATCATTCTCCAAACTTAAAGCACAACTGACTTTATTCGCCCATGACTTATGTAGAGTATTATTTCTGAAATAAAAAATCTTTTGCATGAATTTGCATTAGGCTGAAAGTATTTTACAAATATAGGACAAGTACAGAATCTACAATTTACATTTTCCAAATCCACACACTATCCCCATCACATTTGAATGCTAAGATTACCCACCTTCTGCATTCTGAGATGAGGATCACAATTCTGCAGTGGGTAAGTTATGAACGAGTATACAAAAATTCATATGTAAGGGAAAACAGAAAGAAAATTTCCAGGTGCATATATTCAGAAAAGTATTTATGAGAATTAAGAGGGAAAGTATACTCAAAATTATGTTATTATTTTTGTTGGGATTTTTAAATATTGTCAATCTGAATGAAAAGACATATTATATACCCATGGTATTTTTTCTGTAAATTTTATATTGCCCCTCCACATTATTGTTCATTTTACGCAGAATGTATTGTGTCATTCAACCACATTGTTTTCACGCATATACATTGAAGTGCAGTGACAGCCAGATATAACAGCAAATTATTGCAAGGCAAATGCAATGTTGCCGTCTCATAAATCTGGAAGCATAATAAATATATATTCATGTGCCTGAATATACACACACTCACACACACACACACCTCTAGACGCATGCAAATGTATGGCAGTTAATGACTTACCATTTTATATGCTCCGACAAGCTTAAAAATACTTAAAATATGTTATTCCTATTTTTTTGTCTGCAAGTTGCAATGTGGTCATAGTTATAGTTTATAGTTTATTAGATTTGTATGCCGCCCCTCTCCGAAGACTCGTCATGACTACAAGGTGTTATTAAGCCAATCTCTTGCGAAAATGACACGTCCTGACAGTGCCTTCTGATGGACTGTCAGTCTGTTTCTTAAATGATGGAAATGAAAGTGTTCGGAAACTTCAGATCGTGCAGAATGCAACTGCGAGAGCAGTCATGGGCTTACCTAGGTATGCCCATGTTTCGCCATCACTCCGCAGTCTGCATTGGCTGCCGATCAATTTCCGGTCACAATTCAAAGTGTTGGTTATGACCTTTAAAGCCCTTCATGGCACTGGACCAGAATATCTCTGAGACCGCCTTCTGCCGCACGAATCCCAGCGACCGATTAGGTCCCACAGAGTGGGCCTTCTCCGGGTCCCGTCAACTAAACAATGTTGGTTGGCGGGCCCCAGGGGAAGAGCCTTCTCTGTGGTGGCCCCGACTCTCTGGAACCAACTCCCCCCAGAGATTAGAACTGCCCCTACTCTCCCTGCCTTCCGTAAACTCCTTAAAACCCACCTTTTCCGTCAGGCATGGGGGAACTGAAACACCTCCCCCGGGCATGTACAATTTATGCATGATATGTTTGTGTGTGTGTTTGTTAATAAATGGGGTTCTTTTTAAATCTTTTAAAATCTTTTAAATTTATTTGGATTTGTCGTGATTGCTGTATCTTGCTGTGAGCCGCCCCGAGTCTGCGGAGAGGGGCGGCATACAAATCTAAATAATAAATAAATAAAATAAATAAATAAATGAAAAGAAAGATACTGGGGCAATGCTGTTTCTCCCAGACCAGACAGTTGCATTTCCTCATCCTTGTCCTTCAAGGTTTTCTTGATGATATATAGTAGTAAATCTTCTAGTCAGGAGTTTGTTGTTGTTCTGAAGGTATAGGGGAGATATTTATAGTATCACCTTAAATTTTTGTTTGTTTGTTTTGTGTCTTCAAGACAGCATTTACTCTTGCCTGGACAAGTCCCTGCAGTTTTCTTGGCAAGATTTTAGAAGTAATTTGCTTGTTCCTTAGGGTTGTGAGAAAGAAACTGGCCAGAGGTCACTCTGTTGACTTGATGCTTGAAGTGACACTAAAATGATTCTTATTCTACCCTAGTGTCCTAACCACTTCATCAAACTGGCTTTCTAGTGTTAGAGAGAGATTTTTTTAATAGGTATGGATTCCAGCTATGCACTGTACCAAATGTAAGACAAATGAGGTGTGATATGTTTAACCTATTTTTTTCAGAAAGCACATTCCACTCAACTTTGACCAGCTCCATTTGATAAAAAGGCAGAAGTGTTTCATCTTTGCAATATGCCCAAACATGCCATATGTCTTCCTCAGACTCTTAAGGAGAAGAATGCCTTCAATGCAATTTTGCAATCCAAGCCAGACAATGGAGGCTTTTCCCCCACTCCCAAGGGGGATTTTCAATGTATTAGCTTTGCATTTCTGACAGCGGTGTAATATATTGTATAAATATACAGTATATGGGCATGTATAAATAGCCAAGGTGATGTTAGCATTAGGAATATTTTTTTAATAAAATATGAAACTGCCAAGGCTGAGTAATTGTTAATTTCTTAATTAGATCTGAACAAACTGCCTAAATTTGATCATATCCCAACCAATAAGGCAATAGAAGTCAATGCATAGTTTAAGTTTTGTCTGTTTTTATGTAAGCTACCAGTGTCATGTATGTGAGATTGGTGACTATACAAATCTAATTATTTAATTAGATTCTTTTAACATGTTGTAAGATGCCCAGGATACAATGCATATTATGTTTCTCTATATAGTAGTTACAAAGAAGGCTTGTAGCTTGCTTCTTTCTCATAGTTTCTCATGTATCCCCAAAAGATCACCTGCACACAATATTTGTGTGTATTCACTCAAATGCTCTTGCTTCAAATTAATCCCATCACTTGTCTGGGAGCAACCATTCTGTCTCAAATTACATCTCTTTGCTAATGCTAGGAGTTAGTCCAGTAGTCACCAATCTCACATACATGACACTGGTGGCTTACATAAACTATGCATTGACAGACACATTTGAAATAATTAGGCTTAACATATATTCCATTAAACTGGGACTAAGGTCATAATCAATGGGTTCCCACAGGCAGAGCTCATTCTTTCATAACTCATTTTATATCAGCCTACACAACTTTGTCAAATGGCTACAAGTGCTTTCTTTGGCAAAGGGAAAAGATAGGTTTAGCTATTTAAATGGCTCACCTTTTGACACACAAGGCCGCTAGCAAATTTATCACAGAAGCTAAATCTACCCTTGGCCAATTGGGATAAAACAATATGAACAATATTTCAAAGTTTTAAAATGTGCATAGACACTATTTAGTTTGGGCGGAACTGGAAGAACCCGAAGAAGAGAAAAGAGGGGGGGGGGGGGGCTTTGGGACTTTCAGTGTTGACCCTCGCGAAAAGATGACTAATGTAGAGCATTAGAAAAATTAATAATTCTGTTAAAGTCATCACTAATATTTGGGAATACCATCAGCAAGGATTTTCAACCACAATGATCAAAACACAAACTTTTTGATCCCATGGGTAGTTCAGAGTTGAGATTTATAGGCAAGAAGGAAAGTATTTCTCAACAACTTGGCAGACATGTCTATTTGTTTATTAGATTCCTGGGAAGTTAATTGTTTAAGCAAAAGCTTGATCTGAGGAGAGTTCATAGCAGTATAAATATATACATACATTCTTGACAAATCTTTTGTTTTGAAATGGTCCTTTAATTATTCCAACGATTGGGGAAGGCCATGACTGATTGCAGCTGGGCATTTATGGTGCAAACAAAAAGGATAATCCAACAAACTGTAAAGTCAAGGTCTCGAATGATAGTTCTTTTCCCCATTTCTCTTCATGGTTTCTTGCTCAATGTCTCTTTTTCTGATTAGAATCCATCTGGGGAAGGCATATTCCTTTGCATGTCTATTCTCTTTTGTTACAAAGGAACCAATCTAAGTTTTATGAGTGGAATTGTTCTGAGAAATCTTTCCACATGATTGTACCAGTGGTTCAAACCACCTTTTCCCTTTCTATCTCTTTCCATTCCATCCTAGCAGATTTTTAGAGAATGGGATATTCTGTGATCCTGGGGGGAATCCTGCTTTACCTTTTAAAGCTGAAGATTTAGTCCAAAATCTTGTCAAGTGTGTTATTTGAACACATTTATCTACCTAAGCAGATAAATGGACCAGGTGGTCCATGTGGGCATATGAACTTAATCTGAAAGATCTTACCTATAAAAAAGTATGATCTAGTTCCAGGTTCGACTTTATTTAGCACTTTATTTTGAGATATGGAGAGCTGGAGAGTTTAATTATGAGGCTCTATTAGAGCCAGTTTGGTTCAATGGTTAAAATCAGGTGATTGTGAATTATAGTCCTACCTTAGGCATAAATTAGAAATATATTTGATGGCTCCTATTTAATTACTGCCATTTTTTCTCACAAACTAACTTGTCTGAATGCTAAACAGTGGGAAAACATTTTCCCTACAGAAGTGTCAGTTAGTATGGTGATACTAAAATGTAAAAGGAATCTTTTACATTTTAGTATCACCATACTGACATCCGGTTCATACTGTATCTCAGCCTCCTCAAACTATTTACATTACTACTCATCTTCTCATAGTTCCCATCACCATCTCCTCCTACAAATGACTGTATGACTGTAACTTTGTTGCTTGTGACCTTACAATTTATATTGACTGATTCCTAATATAATTTGATTGCTTATTTGCACCTGCACTATCACTAAGTGTTGTACCTTATGATTCTTGATGAATGTATCTTTACTTTTATCTACACTGAGAGTTTTTGCACTTAGACAAAATCCTTGTGTGTCCAATCATTCTATTCTATTCTATTCTATTCTATTCTCATAACTGTCTTAGAAAATTTAATCTGCATTTCCTATGTTTGGAAACAGATAAGATAAAATTAAGCGAAGTTCAAAAATGTGTCCCATGTTCCTTTTGGGGAAGCAGAGTGCAGAATAATTATTTGCAAAAGCTGGGAGGAATTGAACCCTGCATCATTATTTGTTGATTAGGATCTGTCTGAATCAAAAACAAAACCGCCGAAGGTGTTACTGTTACAAAGACTGGTTTAAAGCTGACACCAAAGTGTGCTGAATTTCAGTTGGTTTTAAGTGTTAAGTGGTTAAGTATTTATAGACAGAATTACACTTGCGTAGATTTTCATGGGAGGTGATAGCCTTTTAGCTCACAGCCACTGTATTTGGTTGTGGGGGAACTACAACATTGCAATCTGTCCTCCTGAAAAGAAAGGTTGTTGTTGTTGTGGTCATCATCATCATTATCATCATCATTTTCCAATTATGCCACCTTGTTATATTGCTGGAAAAGAGAAGAATCTCTTTTTTTACAATCAGTTCTGCACGTATTCTGTGTCATAATAGTTGATGTGATACCATAAATTTCCTTCTGTTTCCTTTCCACCTTGTTTTTAAAAGCAGTCATCATATTTTATGTAGTGTAGTGTATTTTAGCTACCTCACGTTAGGAATCTGCTGCCTTCTGCAGCTACCAGTAATTGCAAATGGTCTTGTGTTTTTCACTGATATCGCTTTTAGTGTGTATTTACATTACTGTTTGCCTTCTCTGCTCTCAGCTACCATGACAACAAGAGAAATCATGCTGGGGACATGGGAACTGATTAACAAATGGAGAGTTTTTGCTCCAGCTGATGCAGACCTTGTTTCATGATGTTGTTTTCCTCATTAAAACAAACAGAAATTGAGAGAGGCTCCTTCCCCTGTTGAGTTGGTCTTTTATCATGCCTTCAGGAAGCAGCTGCTTCTATCAAGATACTGTAGAAAGTAGCTAGGGCCGTCATATTTCAATGACATGTACTTATGGGTGTTCAAAACTCCAGCCTGGATAGCAGAAGCGATTTATATTAGTGCCGAGCAGTCTTCAGCCCCCCCTTTAATACAAGAATAGATCATCATATGAGGAAATAAGAATAAACTGCCTTTAACCATACTAATGACAAGATGCTTATCCCTATGTTCACAGCACAGCTGCTATGAAAACAATCATATTATTGGTCTTGTTTTTAAGATTGTATAGGATCAATGGCAAGTAACATATCTCCCATTAGGATGGTTTACAAAATGTAGAAACATACACTAATGGCTTGAGGGGACCAAAGTGATAGAGCGGTTAGCATGCTGGATCAAAAGTAGGGAGATGCAGGTTCTAATCTAGTTTCTAGACAGTGAGTGATCTGAAGCCGGTAACTTCCTCTCAGCTCCATTCAGTTTCTGTAGAAAACTGGTTGAAAAACAATTTCCTTTGTGGCACCATACCTTGATTGCTTTGCTCCAAGAACTATGTTGCAAAAGGATCAAAGCCAAACATTTAGTTAGACAGGTGCAAAGAAAATGAATGAATCCTCCCTTTCTTCCTTTTCAGCTCAGTTGGTCTCCATTCTGTTAGCTAGAGATTTTTAGAAATGGTGCACATTTTTGAATATCAGAATGTAGCCTAATATGCATTTAAAGCTGAGCATGATTAAAATAAAAATTAAATTAATTAATTGAAACTAATTAATTATTAAATAAGAGATGGTGACAGCTTTCTGATTGGGGTTGTTTGTGAACCATAGTAAAATACATGCGAACTTACCATTGCCAATGAAAATGAAACTAAAAATTGGGATAGGGATAGGAGTAGGGGCAGGGGAATAGGTAGGTTGACTTGAAGTTATGGCTGAAAAGTATTTTTACCTACATATTCTTCACGGTTTTCTAAGGCAAGAGACAATAACAAGAAAGAGTCTTCAGAGAGAGGCGGCATACAAATCTAATACAGGGGTACCTCGACATACGAGTTTAACTCATTCCAGACCCGAGCTTGTAAGTCGATCAACTCGCATCTCGAACAAATGCCTTTAGACTTTGTTTTTTGCGCCGAGATAACTGGAAGCAAGGAGATTCTTGTGCCACCTAGTGGAAGCTCGGCTCGTATCCCGAATTTGAACTCAGGTGTTGAACAGAAATTTTGCTCGCGTCTCGGCTTGTAACTTGGAATACTCGCATGTGGAGCAGCTCGTATCTAGAGGTACTACTGTAAATTATTATTAATTATTATTATTATTATTTTCATTTGGAGTTGTTTGTAGACCAAAGTAAAATACATGTGAAAATCCCATTGCAAATGAAAATGAAAATAAAATTAGGAATACGGTTAGGGTAAGGGTTATGTCTACTTTGAGTCATGGCTGAAAATGAATGCTAAGAATAGAGTCTTGGAGGTTTTCCAAGGAAAGTAACAGTTTTACCATTTTATTCAGAGTTGATTAAGACTCACGGTAAGTTACATTAGGAGGGGAAAAAACTCTGTTTGAAATGTGGACTGATTGTAAGAATCTGGAAGTCCTAAAAACCTTATGCAAGTTATCTCCTAAATGGGCTCAATACATTAACCGGTTCAATTTTAGCCTGCACTATATTCCAGCAGGGAAAAGTTTTATGGCGGACTCTTTGGCCAGGTTGCCTCAATACAATGGTATTAAAGTCAAAGTGGTTCAGTTGCTCAACCCCTTGAAGCAGCTAGCAGCTCCAGTAACTGCTAGGGCCCAAAGGAACAGGAAGCCTGAGATTCCAAATGAGTTGTGTGAGAAGCTTAAAGAAGCACTTAACACCCCCTCCCCCAACATTTTACTCTTAGACTATCCACAGTTGACCTCTCCAGATTCCTAAGAGGTCAGTAAGGGGCGAGCATAGGTGCACTAGAGTGCCTTCCATCCCCTGTCCTATTGTCTCTCCTATATCTCCTATATCTCTTCTTCTATCCCTATCTCTTTTCTTCTATTCTCTCATGGATATATTTTATTCCTATATTTTCTCCTTTATTCTTTCTTTGATATATTTTACTTTAAGTATATCCTCTATAACCTTCATTGTGTATTATTGTGTATTGGACAAAATAAATAAATTAATGAATAGCTTGCTGCCATAAGAATGACTGCACCAGCCACTTATTTTCTTATGGGGAGACATCATTAAATGCATTCTCCACTCCATGGGATTTCTGCATCAGGTATTTATTGTCACATAGCAAATTCTCACTCTGAAATTACTCCAGAAAAGGAACAGATAAGAAAGAAGTAAAAGAAACGCCTTTGTAGAGTGTCCTGCCCCTATGGCATAATTAGAATTACATGACTTTATAGGAGGGCAATGAAAAGGCAGCTTTCTGGACAAACTTTCATTTTCTCAACATCCTATCACATTAAATCACATGTGACTCAATACAAAGGATTTTTTCAATCAATTTGTATTTTATTTTCATAGTGTAGTTTTCCATTTCTTCATGTTCGGCGATTGCTGTATTATATTTTTGAATGGACAAAAATTGTACCAAGGGTCTCAAAGGTAGAATGCAGAATTCTTGTCTTAAAATTGGGACATATCTAAATTGCTAGCACTAACTCTGAATCTTGCATTCACCCTAACTTGATTTGAAGTGACTGAAGAAATAATAAACATACATTCCCTCAGCTACTCCCCAAACCATGGAGTGGTGAATTTACAAAATGGGAGGGTGGGTGGTAGGGACAATTCGACACAGTATTATTATTTGAAATATATTCCTTTTACTTTTCTGACTTTCTGTTAATCACACACCCTTACCATTTATTTCTTAGATCTAAAGTATTGGTTCTTAGTTACTATCTCAGTTGTAACCATTTCGGCACCATTGTATCTGATATTTTTTCTCATCTACATTGTAACGGTTATATGGTATTTGACCAAACTTGCATTGATGACTAAAGTCTAATTATTTTCCTATGCAGGAGAAATTTCTTTCATAATTTTCTCTGGGAATTTGTTGAAATCAAAGAAACCAGCCCACAATTCAGTTGAAACACAGATAATTTATTATGGTACCAGAGGGCAGCTAACCTAAGGAGAGGCAGACTTGTAATCTATTGTGTAGATTTATGCTAATTGCAATATGTATATGCTTAATATAGCAGAAAAAAATATTAGATATAGCAGGATATTTTGGCTGATAAGCTAAAGATAATGAGGTAATGAGGAAGCTTTACAAAGACAAGAGTTTATTGTTTTAGACAAAGGTTGCATTCTTTAAGGAAAACTATTATTGATACATTACTTTTATTAGGTGTTATCTTCTAGTGGGTCTTGTTTGCAACTGACCCTAATCAACATTGTTGTGTTTAAAACATTTTATACTTGTCCTGACAGTTTATTTTCCCTTGGAATTCAGGTTTAGGGAGAGGGTAATTTTACTCACAGAGACAAATGCCCTTTTCTTCCCACTTCACATAATTGCAATTGTCCCTTTCTCCAGAGTAGTTAGCTTGCCTCTTTATTTATTAAGTTTGAGCACTCATAGCCAAAAAGAAGTATGTACTGTTCTGTCAAACATTTGGTAGCTAATACTGCTTCTTGAAGGCTCCCCTCTTTACTAGTTCTCAAATCAAGCACTTGGGAAGGCATTATCAAAACACATCAAACAGACATACAAATATTTATTGTACAGCTACTGTATTTCAAAAGCTGTGATGCATCCTCTCCTTTAACATTCACTAAAATAGACATCTTCATATTAAAAGATCATGGATTTTACTTTAGCAATTGCTCATACATCACTTAGTAAGCTATCATGTCATGATAATAGTAATAGCAAAAACATCTTTGCTTTCTTCTGAACAAAGCCTTGAGAGGAAGACTTAAGGAAAACGTCTCAAGGAAGTTGCTTCATGTCTTAGACTTAAACTAACATGTGAGGCATTAATCTTCAGTATCTAAGATACGAAAATGGACAGGAATAAACATACTCTTCATCCATTTTATAATCCACATAACTGGAATAAGCAAAAGTGATGTACAAGCAATCCAGCTCAAGGGGCCATAAAAGACTCAGATCTCCTCTGCCCATGATAGCAATTGCACATACTGTAGATACAATTGACAATTAATACAATTAATGTTGGTTTGACCTATCCCTGGATAAGGCTTCTTTGTGATTATATAGTAAGGTTTTTTTCCTCAGCTTTTTAAAAGTGGCCATATATCACACCAGTGGTTGGTTCCTACTGGTTCGGCCTGTTTCTGGTGAACTGGGAGCAGCTGCGACAGGAGGCTCCGCCCACTTAGCAGAACATCATCACGGAGGTTCTTGCATGCGCAGAAACTTCTGCACATGTGCAGAAGTGTCACACACTCCCATTCCCAAATTGGTAGCAAGGTAAATGAAACCTGTCACTGTATCACACACATATTTATAGATAAACCCACCCATGGATAAACAGATCCTATTTTTTTTTTACCAAAATACGTAAAAATGAACCATCCATGAATCAGCCAATTATGAAAATTAAAACATGAACATATAGAGGTTTGGCTTATCTATGAATGGTACTTTTTTCATGGTGTTTTAGTTAAAAATGTAAGGGTTAATTTATCCATGTGGTGGCTTATATTTGAGTATATACAGTATTCTAATTAGTTTAATTTCATATAGGTTTTCTATATTGCATTACTTTTTGATGAACCTTGCTTAAGTTATTTTGTTATCCAGGTGAAGTTGGTGTAGCTACAAATTTAGAAAAAAGGACATAGAATAACAGAGTTGGAGGGGACCTTAGATATCTTCTAGTTCAACCCCTTACTCAAGCAGGAGATGTTATACCCAGGAGTGGACAGCAGGCAGGACGGGGTGGAACACAGTTCCACCGGCGGAAATGAAGATGTGTGTCACAGCTCCAGCTGATCGACGCTGTCACTTCCTTGGTTACTGGTCTCAGCTCGGCTCTCCTTTTTGTCTCTGCTGCTGCGTCTGCGCTCCTTGCTTTTTTCCTCTTTCCTCCTTCCTGACCTTGGACAAGCTTCCATCTCTCCTGCCTGGCTCCCCTCCAGCCTCACGTGGCCACCTCCCACCTGAGGTTCAAGCAGAAGGCGTGGGTGGAAGCAGCGCTGGCAGCATTTATGCTTCTGGCAGCACCTGTTCTCCTAGGTACCCAGCCTGAGGCAGGTGGTGACCCAGGAAGGAGAGCGCGGGAAACACAAAGCAAATTGTCACCCCAGCGAGCGACACTGGTAAGGTTGTAAGTCGAGGATGTAACAGTTCACTTGAATGATGATGATCGTTCAAGCCACTCCCACCTGATCACATGGCTGGCAAACCACTCCTACCCAGTCACATGACCATTAAGCCACACCCACAAAATAAGCCACATCCACAGTGTGGCAGTAAAAATTTTGGCTGCCCATTACTGATTATACCATTTCAGGCAAATGGTTGTCCAGTCTCTTTTTGAAATCCTCCAGTGATGGAGCACCCACAACTTCTGAAGGCAAGCTATTCCATTGGTTGATTGTTGACTGTTCTTTAAATACAAGCCATTATTGCCATGATAGGTTTATCTATCAATGCTAATTTTCTTCAAAATTTCTTCCCAATGAAAAATAATGTTGCTTTAAACAATATACTATTCCACTCAATTTTAAATTTTGTAAAATAAGTATAGTTGTTTCTGGTTGCTTACACTGCACTGCTGATGTTTCAAATGAAACATTAGAAAGAATAATGAACATGAATCCAAATAATTATAATTTGTTTGATTCACGTTGACCATTGGATCTGTAAATGTCATAGAGAAGTCATACATGGAACAGAATCAGCTTCAATTGATTCACTGTACAAGGATTCATGTATTTATTGCTTGAAACAAAGTAATTAAAGTAAAGCCAGCTTTATTTAATACTGGATTCCATCTGAGAAATCAGATAACTACACTTCATATAATACTATGAGACCATGTCTTATTTTGGGGAAAACACAGGATGCCACAAGATTCAGTCCTAGGCCCAGTACTCTTCAATATATTCATTAATGACCTCGATGAGGGAATAGAGGGGGAACTAATCAAATTTGTAGATGACACCAAGCTGGCTGGGGTAGCCAATACTCCAGAGGACAGGCTTAGATTACAGCGTGATCCTAGTAGACTAGTACAGTGAGATCAAACTAACAAAATGAAGTTCAATCCTGATAAAAGCAAAATCCTACACCTAAGTTAGAAAAACCTAAAACACACATACAAACTGGGCAAAACCACACTTAACAGTAGTGAATGTGAGAGAGATATCAGAGTCTTGGTGGATAACCAGCTAAACATGAGTCAGCAATGTGCAGTGGTGGTTAAAAAAGCTAACACAATCTTAAGTTGTATCAACAGAGGGATACACTCTAAGACTAGGGAGGTAATAATATCATTCTATAATGCCCTAGTTAGAAAGCACCTAGAGTACTGCAACCAATTTTGGTCACCACACTATAAAAAGAGCCTCGGTGGTGCAGTGGTTAAGAGTGCAGTACTACAAGCTACTTTTGCCGATCACCAGCTGCCAGCAGTTTGGCAGATCGAATCTCAGTAGGCTCAAGGTTGACTCAGCCTTCCATCCTTCCAAGGTCGGTAAAATGAGGACCCAGATTGTTGGGGGCAATAAGCTGACTCATTGTAAACCGCTTAGAGAGAGTTGTAAAGCACTGTGAAGCGGTATATAAGTCTAAATGCTATTGCTATTGCTATTAAAAGGGCATTGAAACAACAGAGAAAGTACAGAAAAGAGCAACCAGAATGATAAAGGGGCTAGAAACGAAGACATATGAGAAAAGGTTACAGGAACTATTGTAAATGTGCAAAACAGTCATAGGTCACCTTTTCAGTGCCATTGTAGCTTGACATGATCACGAAACGAATGGTTGTAAGTGAAAGATGACTTGTATAAGTTATATTAATTTAGGGAGGTAGAGTGTTAACCAAATAACAGCATTGAAATAATTTCATTTTATTTTAAGATCTAAGAAGTCCACATGCCCGTAGTGTGATCAAGAGACCATATGAAATTTTGTAAAATAAATTTTCTGGAGAAAGCTGTTCAGACATTGAATGGCCCTTTACAAGAAGAAATGAAGCAACAGTGATATCTATACATCCAAAATAGACAAAAATATACTGCAGATTACTGTTGAATATTGATATGTTTCATTCAGTCTTCCATGCAGCACACTGGATACAAAGCTGTGCTCTATTAACTAGCACAACAGTTGACTAATCTTCATTTCCATTTGAAATATTTCCCCAAAGTGGGAATGGTAGCAAGTTCAGCCAACTCTCTCTTTAGAGGCAGTGGGCCAATAATGATGGCAAAGTTCACATATTCGCTTATCCTCATTAGACCGGCTGCCAAAAAACAACATCTGATTGGCCGAAGTTCACTTTGAAAAACATTTTGAATGCAAAAAGTGACCAGGAAGCTGCAGCTTTGGCCATTGAAGAAGCAGTAAGTTTTGCTCAGCACATTTTTCTCTGTTTATGCCATTGCAAGCACTCAACTGTTAGGCTTCCTCTAAGGTCTTCCAGGCGGTGGAGCTCCGGATTTGTGCCTAGTGAGCTAACCATGATGGAGGTACAAAGAACAAACCCAGAGGGCCAGAACTACATGGTCATTCTTCATCAGTCTAGCAGAGGAAACATAGCATAGAATCTTCATTTTTGATCTCAAGGGACAGGTAGAGGCGTGAGAGGAGAAGGACTTCCTAAGAGGTGGATCTCCAAGACATGAAGGGGATTGTAAGTGCAGAGATCAAACAGAAGGTGGTAGAGACATTCTGTGGTATGTGGGAGTATTTCCAAGTGGGAAAAGGAATCAAATAATGACTAGTTAAGCAGGTTTAATAACTACAACAGAAAGGAGATTTATTTGCAGGAAATATATTATAACTATTCTTCTGTTCTATTCTTCTTACACTACTCTCATAATATCCTTCTATTCTCTTATTGATATATCCTACTCCTAAATTTTCACTTCTATTCTTTCTCTAATATATTTTACTCAAGTATAACCTCTATAATCTTCATTGTGTATTATTGTGCATTGGACAAAATAAGTAAGTAAGTAAGTAAGTAAGTAAGTAAGTAAGTAAGTAAGTAAGTAAGTAAGTAAATAAATAAATAAATAAATAACCTAGCAAACCCAAGCACCTAGCTAACTACATCCTACCAAGACAGGTTACAAAATTGGTGGAAGGTCTTAAGCATAAATATCAGGAAAGACTTCATGAACTCAATCTGTATAGTCTGGAGGACAGAAGGGAAAGGTGGGGGACATGATCGAAATATTTAAATATGTTAAAAGGTTAAAAAAGGTTCAGGAGTGAAGTGTTTTTAATAGGAAAGGGAACACAAGAACAAGAGGGCACAATCTGAGGTTAGTTGGGGGAAAGATTATAGTAGATCTACTACTGAAAGAGTAGTAGATGTTTGGAACAAACTTGCAGCAGACGTGGTTAGTAAATCCACAGTAACCGAATTTAAATATGCCTGGAATAAACATATATCCATCCTAAGATAAAATACAGGAAATAGTATAAGGGCAGACTAGATGGACCATGAGATATTTTTCTGCCGTCAATCTTCTATGTTTTTATGTTTCTAATGAGATTTGAAGAGTGGGTGCTAAATGCCATATAAACCAGGAAGAAAGAAAGAAATGATCTCAGATTATATTATTATTCTCCAGAGAGGCAGCATGGCAAAGAAAGTACACAAAGTCAATGCTTAACTCTATCTAATATGTTAGTACTGTACTTACTTACTTACTTACTTACTTACTTACTTACTTACTTACTTACTTACTTACTTACTTACTTACTTACTTACTTACTTCTAGATCAGGGATGTCTAACTCGTGGCCCACAGGCTGGATTCATCATGCACTGACCACACCCATGTCCAGTTTAGCGAAGGGGGGAAAATTCTGAAACATCATGAGATGATGCAAGTTTGATACTCCTGTTCTAGATCATTAGGTGCTGAAGAATCATTGTCACTGAAGTCAAATTTCCAACATTGAACTATTCAGTTTAAAACATATATACTGTACTTGTCCCTCATTTCCTTCATATATCTACTAAGCATTCAAAACATATTTTCTTGGGGTATTGATTAGGCACGTTATATAATTTCCTTCCCTCCTATGAAACTGCCTTTATACTAATGATGAGATGCTTATCACTATGTTCACAGCACAGCTGCTATGAAAACAATCATATTGGTCTTGTTTTTAAGATTGTATAGGATCAATGGAAAGGATTAGGATCTTTTACAAAAGGTTATAAACATAATGGCTTGAGGGAACCAGAGTGATAGAGTGGTTAACATGCTGGATCAAAAGTAGTGTAATTTAGATTCTAGTTTTCATCTAGGCAGTGGGTGAATCCAGTAACTTCCTCTCAGCTCTATTCAGTTTCTGTAGAAAACTGGTTGAAAACAATTCCCTTTGTGGCATCATACCTTGATACTGTAGCTTTGCTCCAAGAACTATGTTGCAAAAGGAGCAAAGCCAAACATTTAGTTAGAGAGGTGAAAAGAAAATGGATGAATCCTTCAATTTTCCTTCCTTCCTTCCTTATTTATTTATTTATTATTTGGATTTGTATGCCGCCCCTCTCCAAAGACTCCTTCCTTCCTTCCTTCCTTCCTTCCTTCCTTCCTTCCTTCCTTCCTTCCTTCCTTCCTCAGAGCTTTATTTTTTTTTAACCAACTTTATAAAAATCAGCAAATCACACATTTCTCATTGGGTATTACTCATGTGCCAAATTGGAATGTTTTAAGCAAAACCATATTTGAGTCATGTGAGAACTAAGAAATGTCTTGGGAGAGGGGCAAATTCTTTAAAAAAATTCAAAACAGCTTCAGGTTCACCCTATCTTAAAGAACAGTCTCAACTGTATAGCATTAAAAAGGAAAACCTTTTTGATTAAAACTTACCTGCCACCACTATGCTAGTGTTTCCATTAACATTCGAGCAATCTTTTTCTCCCTATTTCTGTAAATGGTTGTGGGGCCAATAGGGAACCAACCTTATTGCTTCTGTGCAATAACAAGTTTGTGTATTGTTGCAGTCTTCCTATGTTAATACATAGAATATGAATTCCTTTGGGAATTAGAAATTATGAGTGATTAATTCAGAGTTGTATCGGCTTTATTTGTGGTCACACTTTCCTTTTATTTTCAAATGAAGGACATTTTCAGTCAGGAAAAAAAAGATTCTTTCCCAGCTATCTGAAGCATTTCTCTTACTATTAAATGGATTGACATGGTCCATTTAGTGAAGTTGGTTCCGGATGTCACAAAAATCAAAAGCAAGGCATGCTGAATCTCTCCTTGGGGAAAGGGACAAGCCTTGAGAGGTCCAAATAGAAAGTCCCATCTGCTGTGAGTTTTATGAGAGATGACAATATAGAAATGTACAACTAAATAAGCATCCAGATAAGTAGGACTGAGGCAATTTTCTGAAAGGCACAGAGAACATTTCATTTCGGGTCAGATGATTTTTTTTGAAGACGTGAGATCACATTTAGCTCTCTTTAAGGCAACTTCTCAAGTGTTTGGAGGGTTCAAATAAGGCATTTATTGACTTTCTTGATGTCTATGCCACTGACTTTTTCTATGCTCGCAAGCAGCTTAGAAGAAGAAAACTGGTAGAATTGTGGTCAGAAAATTACATATTGAAAACAAGAAGAAACAATCCCTGATAGTTTTTTTTTTACTGTATCTAAATCTTGAAATATTCAGTACATTTTGGTTTTGTTTTCATTGGAAAAAAATGCAAAAGTAAAGTATCCGTCATCAGGGTGAATGAAAAATTGTGGAGTAGGATGAGGGTGATTTCTCTACACCAGTGTTTCCCAATCTTGGCAACTTGAAGATATTTGGACTTCAACTCCCAGAATTCCCCAGCCAGCATTTGCTGGCTGGGGAATTCTGGGAGTTGAAGTCCAAATATCTACAAGTTACCAAGATTGGGAAACATTGCTCTACACAGCACTAATGCAGAGGCCAACGCTGAATCAGAGACATGGATCCAATTTCTTGGTCTGTCCGGTCCTTAGAACCACAGTGATTCCTGCAATTTGTAATTGATCATGAAAAGTGCAAACCTTTTAGAAACAATACTCCATTCGTGGAATTATATTATAATCATGTTTTAAATTGAACATTGGAAACATCTGGCAGACAGACTATATTCACCCTTTCTCCATAGTGGGTGGAGCTAACCTCAAAGAATGGAATGACCCTGTCCCTTCAGCCAATGAGGATTGAGTCTGACAATTAATATAGGATCGTCCCTTGCCTCTATTCCCCCTCTTCTGACTCAGTCCTTCCCCCCTCTCTGCATATGTTCAGCAGGTACATCTACATTTTAAAATTTGAGCAGCTCATGAGTATATTGATTTTTTTTTTAAAAAAACTTTCTTAAATGTCTGCAAAAGACAAAATATAAAAAAATGGAAAAAAATTAAAAGGGAAAAAATATGGAAAGGGAAAATAAAAGAAATAAGGAAAAACTGCTAACATTCCTTGCTCAAAATCTGTATTTAGTTTAATCTACTACACTGCTCTGCCTGCACAACTAGTTGTGCAGATGATTCTAGGTCACTTGGTTAATATGGTTGCATGTGGAAAAGATTTGTCCCACAGTCGTATGAATTTTGACCACCATTTTTTCCCCTTCCAACAGACTGAAAACAGAACAATGCCAAGTAAATGTCAGGCTTTTGCTGCTTGTCTCCTAGGCCAGCTATGAATCACAAATGTTTTGAAAGCCTATAACTTTACATGTTTAATGTGCCTCACTTCTGTACATCTTGGAGTTATCCATCTGTATGAACAACAGCTGAAAAACCTCTTCCTGTCCCATTGCCAATGGCCTTTCATATGTATCCCACTAGTTAACCCAGAAGAAACCAATTATGTTTAATTAGAAATGTCACCAAATCCTTTTTTCAAACATTTAAGATATTTGAGGCTATTCACATTTTCTTAATCCCAGTACAGCTGTTTCAGGCCTGGGCATAGCAACATAGCACATGATAAACATCTGATCATTTTTCTTTTGATTTCATTAGTTTCCTCACTCTCCAACTGCCAGGCAACTAAAGCCTAGGAAGATTATGTTTCTTGCATAAACCCAATTTGCAACTCAAACACCAAGCTAAGCACAATCAAAGAACTGACTTGGATTGTGAAGGAACTAGAGCAGTGGTGGCGAAACTATGGCACGGGTGCCACAGGTGGCACGTGGAGCCATATATGCTGGCACGTGAGCTGTTGCCCTAGCTCAGCTCCAACAGGTATATGTGTGCCAGCCAGATGATTTTTGGCTCTGGGAGAGCATTTTTGGCTTCCAGAGACCTTCCGGGGGGGAGGGGGTGTTGGGAGAGGGCATTTTTACCCTCCCTCAGCTGCAGGGAAGCCTTTGGTCCCTGGGAAGGGCAAACACGAGCCTACTGGGCCCACCAGATGTTGGCCTCCAGAGGGCCTCTGGGGGGCAGAGGAAGCTGTTTTCGCCCTCCACAGTCATTGAATTATGGGTGTGGGCACTCGCGTATACGTGATAGCATGCAACTGAGGAAGAAAAGGTTGGTCATCACTGAACTAGAGTTTGTCCTCAAAGATTCCATAAACCCTGAGCTGGATAGCTCAGTTGACCTGAAATCATAATTTCATTCCATCACAGCATGAGGAGTGACCCTTGGTCTCCTCTTCCTAAAATTAAGATAACTATCCAACCATTTTAATTAAGTGTTTTATTTGACTACAGTTTCATTTGGTGATTGCCTCTGCATTTCCTGCTGTTCTTGCTCCTGTATTTGCAACACAGTTTTTATTTTATTGTCTTTATTTATTTATTTTATTTGTCTTAGATACTCCCTGCCTCATATCAACTCTTGACAATTTACAGCATTAAAAAACCCCAAGCAACAAATATACAATAAAAAACATTTAACAGTAACAAGAGGGTTACTGCATATTGCAGTAACAACAGCAATAACAGAATATAATTATTTATTGGCCAAGTGTGATTGGATACACAAGGAATTGTGCATATGCTCTCAGTGTACATAAAAGAAAATATAGATTTGTCAAGAATCATGAGGTACAACACTTAATGATTGTCATAAGGGTCAAATAAGCATTGAAGAAACAATCAATATTAATAAAAATCTTAGGATACAAACAGCAAGCTACAGTCATACAGTCCTGAGTGGGAGGAAAAGAGTGATAGGAATGAGAAAAAAATAGTAGAAATAGAAGTGCAGGCTTAGTAAAAAGTTTGACAGTGTTGAGGGAATTATTTGTTTAGTAGAGTGATGGCATTTGGGGGAAAAACTGTTCTTGTGTCTAGTTGTCTTGATGTGCAGTGTTCTAGAGTATCATTTTGAGGATAGGAATCGAACCAATTTATGTCCAGGATGTGAGGGGTCAGGAAATATTTTCAGAACCCTCTTTTTGACTTGTGCAGTACACAGGTCCTCAATGGAAGGCAGGTTGGCAGCAATTGTTTTTTCTGCAGTTCTGATTATCCTCTGAAATCTGTGTTGGTCTTGTTGGGTTGCAGAACCAAACCAGACAGTTATAGATTAAACAATGAACGAGGTGTTCCAATCAATCTAGCTCAAAGCCTGGGAGAACAGCCAGGTATTTATGGCCTTCTGGAACATCAATCAGCACATGGATCTTTGGGGAACTTCTATCCAGAGGTAGGTGCCACAACAAAGAAGTTACATATTGGGTCCTAAAAGTTGTGCTGCTTTATTGAAAGAACCCTGAGTATGCTGAACAGGAGCCATGAGTTTAGAAGTTTTAGAAGGACCCCAAAGTTATATACTAGCTAAATGTGAGAAGTTCCATTCTGGAAGATCCCCAAAGCCAGTCCTGTTAGAATTAAACAGAGCTAGTTCTTTCACATCCAAGCCCATATAGCTTCTCTCGCTAAGAACTTTGAAGTCCAACATATTTCAAAAGCACTCAAAGTTCCTGTTTATATATTTATGACTAACCTATATTCATGCCCAATTGCTTCTTAAGAACTCAAGATGTTTCACCAGGAATTTATTTCACTTTCACAAAACTAGTCCTATTAGCTTAATTGTGTTGAGAGGTTATAACTGGTTCAAAGTTACTAAGGGACTGCTAAAATTGAGTAACAATTTGATGTTGGTCCCAATATTTAACTCTCAAATATTAAGCACCTTATTCATGACAAAAAAATAAAGTCTAGGCATATCCAATGACTGATATACTGATCTGGACCTATTAATGATTCTTATTCTTCAGGTCAAATATGGTCTGTGAGAAATCCTTTGCCTTTATCTGTCTTTCACAGAATTTTTGGTTATATTACTTTATCTTAAATAACTAGGGAGACTGATATTTCCCAAATGCATTTTATGCTGTGTAAGCCTGATTTGAAAGAAAGACATCAAAATAATAAGGAACGAAGGACAATTTCTGTAGCTCTAGGTGACCATGAAAGTAATCAAGTAAATTTCAGATCATTTCCAGAACATAAAAATAAA
The DNA here is from genome assembly GCF_031021105.1 of Erythrolamprus reginae. Classification (NCBI taxonomy): domain Eukaryota; kingdom Metazoa; phylum Chordata; class Lepidosauria; order Squamata; family Dipsadidae; genus Erythrolamprus; species Erythrolamprus reginae. The sequence goes on from NC_091950.1 coordinate 300,577,731, forward strand.
AAATGTTCAACAAAGAACATAGATGATGGGTTCTTTTACAGTTATTTAAGGAACATTTTAAAGAGACTAACTATACTGCTCAAAAAAAAATAAAGGGAACACTTAAACAACACAATATAACTCCAAGTAAATCAAACTTCTGTGAAATCAAACTGTCCACTTAGGAAGCAACACTGGTTGACAATAAATTTCACACGTTTTCAGCACATTCAACTTTGTACAGAACAAAGTATTCAATGAGAATATTTCATTCATTCAGATCTAGGATGTGTTCTTTGAGTGTTCCCTTTATTTTTTTGAGCATTGTATTTACACCTAAAAGTCTTCGTCACTTTACTGTGTCATTTAAACCCTTAATTATTATTTGTGAATGGAATAAATATTGAATATATAGGCAAACATCTGCATATAATTCCAATCTATATGAAATTAAAACCAGGAAAACGTAAATTAGATTTCTATGCCACCCTTCTCCACAGACTATTTATTATTATTCTTCCTAATTCTTGGGAGTTAATCACTTTATGAATGAATTGTGTTAGGAAATTTAATTGTTGAAATCTGAATTGTACCATTTAGATTTCTTTGCCTTTTTCTAATGGTAATATCAGAAATTTCTCAGAAGAAGCAAATTTATTTTTGTGGTGCATTTGCTTATTGTTAATTGTACTTCTATTCATTCATTCATTCATTCATTCATTCATTCATTCATTCATTCATTCATTCATTCATTCATGTATTAAACTTATATGCTGCCCATCTTGCTTAGAGACAACTCTAGGCAGCTATGCAATTGAGATCCGGTTTAGTTGTAGTCCTGACTTAGCCACAAAACCAGCTGGTTGACCTTGCACCAGTTACTGTCTTTTAACCCAAGGAAGGAGACAATGGCAAATCACCTCCAAAATCTTGCTGAAAAAACTGCAGGGACTGGCCCAGTTGCCAGAAAGTCAACACTGACTCAAAGACACATCCCCCTCCCCCATATGCAGTTGGGCTTTGAAAGTTCCCATTTCTATCTCTATTGCAATATATTCAAATATCTTCCTGTAGCAGACATACCTAAAGGAATATCTTGGCAGATTTGAAATATATTTCTTGGCTTGTGTAAGGAAAGATGTCTTTCTGACATTCCTTTAATCCCAGAGAGGCCTTTAGCATCAGAGGTCTGGAAATCTGTAAAAGCCAATAATTCTTTTTAGAGTATGCATCATAAAAGAGCAGACTGGGAAAACATCCATTTTACTTTACTTTTGGGGGCCTCAAAGCATCAGGACCTGGATGATTATAAAGTGGCATAATAACTTCTCATTAAGAATCTGCCCCCATTTCCACCATAAGCAGGTACTCTCTTGGTTTTGGTTTACAATTCTGAAATGCAGCTTTACCTTCTCATTCTTAATATAATTCTTCCTTTGCTTTTGGTCTTACTACTTTTATTTTTGAAATGTTCACTTCTTGTGTATTATATTTCATTTTTTTCATTTTTCATTTAATTTTAATTTTATCTTTAATATGTGCCAGTGTGCCCACAGTAAAAAAAATGACAATAAAGGCTATAATAATTTTCACCATGAATTAGATTGATACTAGTGGAAATAATAAAGTACTCTAACAACACCATTGTCCAGTAACTCAGTCTATACATAGTTATATGTTCCTTACCCCACAACTATGCTTCATGAAGGAGAATTACCTTCTATGATATGTATTTTAGAACATAGACTGGGATTACAAGGGCATTGAAATTCCATTCACATCTTCTGCATAATAGGTTCAGGTAACCATGTGTCAGATTCAGCAATTATGTAGAAAAATCCAGTGTACGGTATGTCTGTTTCTGTCCTTCACAAATTATACAATTCAATTCAATAGCTTCATCATGAGCTCTATATCTTTAGAGTTTTACAACTGCATATTTTCCTCTCTCACCTAATAAAACAGCGCAAGATGCAAGCATAAGAGTTCAAATAGAAACATTTCTCATGGAGAAACATTTCTCATGGAGATACAAACAGATACACTGAGAATACTGTTATTTCATACACCATAACTGTCCTGTTATATAGTATGAAGTAAGCAGAAATGCCAGGCATTTATGTGCTTTTGTTTGCTTTCATCAAAGTAAGGTAAATCATGGGAAAACAAAAATAGACTCTTTGAAATGGTACAGATTTTCCCACCTATATCGTAAATTATATGGTATAATATATTCTAGATTGTAAATAAAAATAAACTAGTGAATTATTTGCAGGCAGCACAAAATAATAGGAAAGGATTAATTTAAAATGCAGAATATCAAAACATTATTGTCTTACAACAAAATTAAATATTGAAATGAAAGATATATGTTCTGCAAGAAAGGCAGGCAGACAGTGAGGAAGGAATGGAGCACCTCTGTTATGAAACCAGGTTGCAACACCTTGGTCTCTTCAGCCTTGAAAGAAGGCATTTAAGAGGTGTCTTGATCAAAGTGTATAAAATCATGCATGGGATAGAAAAGGTGTATAGAGAAAAAATATTTTCTCTATCACACAATACTAGGACGAGGGGGCACTCCTTAAAGCTCATAGGTAAGAAAGTGAGGACAAATCAAGGGAAATATTTCTTCACCCAGAGGGTCGCTGGTTTATGGAATTCACTTCCAGAAGAGGTTGTGACAGCTGTCAGCCTTGATAGCTTCAAGGCAGGATTAGACAGATTCATGGATTCCAAGTGTATTGGTGACTCGGTCCTTGTGCCGCCTCTATGTTGGTTGAGGCAGGCAGGCATCCCTTGAGTACCATTTGTTGGGGGTCAGGGGAAAGGGAGGATTTTGCCTTCTCTTTCTGCTCAAGATCCCCATGTACAATTGGTGGGCCACTGTGTGACACAGAATGGTGGACTCGATGGGCTTTGGCCTGATTCAGCATGGCTCTTCTTATGTTCTTAAAGGGCAAAGAGGAAAATGAAAGAGAATGGAGCAAGAATGGTCAAATGAAAAAGGGGAATGTGAGTGATCAACTGGAAAAAAAAATCAGTTGGAAGTTCACATATGATAATGCCGTCACACAGAGAACCACTCAGGAAAAAAAGTGACGATGCTTCATGTATTGTAATGACAATGAATAAATGGTTTAGGACCAGATTACATACAAAACCATCTTCTGCCTCATCTATCCCAGCAGCCGGTTTCTCATAGTACCCTAGAATGACACAATGATCAGAGGTATTAGGATAAATTAAAATGGCAATCAGATTTAGCCACCAGCTGCAGCTCTGAGAGCCAGCTGGAATATTTTCAAGTGTAGTATTAACAATGGGTCACAGTGCTACTGTTAGGTTGACGCCTAGACTCTTCTTGGATTAGAACAAAACCAAAACCAAAAAGCGTTATTTTGTCTCTTGAAGTGATCTCAGGGATTCTCCAAAAATTAAAACCAGTCATTAGACCTGGAACAATTGTCATGTCTGTCTTATTTTTATTCCACTCTGAGCAATAACACAACATTTTCTGAAATGTTCTTGTTTTTTAAAACTATTATTATTTGCAGTGTATTGAAGTAACATAACCAAAGCTGAATCGTGATCTGGTTAACAAATTGTTATTCTCTTACCTCATGATATTGCCTTCATTTCACCTCCAGCCCATAAATAGACATCCTTACCTTGTTTAGCTGTGCTCATATTAAAATAGCATTTGTAGACAAACAACCTTCAGTAAGAAACTTCTAGGTAGGCAAAGTCTGTTAAGATTTGTCCACCCATACCTATTACTTTACAGGAAAATTAGATAACCAGTTTTTGTCACCACATTACAAAAAATGATATTGAGACTTTGGAAAAAGTAGAGAGAAGAGCAACAAAGATGTTAAAGGTCTGGAGACTAAAATATGAATAACGGTTGCAGGGATAGGGTGTAGCTAGTCGAGAGAAAAGAAGGAGTAGGGGTGACATGACAGTACTAGGGTTATCAGGAAAGTAAGGTTACAAGGCATGTAGCTCTCGAGGAATGTTTGTGGGGGAAGTTGGTATTACTATAGTGTAGTGGGAAGCCCACCACTCACACTGCTCATTCTCTTCAGCTGGGTTCCCACTACATGATAGTAATACCAACTTCCCCCGCGAACATTCCCTGTGAGAGCTACGCATCTTGTAACCTTACTTTCCAGATAACTCTTGGAGTATTCAAATATTTGAGGGACTTCCACAAATAAGTCAACTTATTTTCCAAAGCACTAGAATGCCAAACAAGAAACAATGGATGGAAACTAATCAAGGAAAGAAGCAACCTGGAACTGGAAAAGGTGCAAGAAAGGGCAATAAGTATGATAAAGGAAATGGAGCACCTCCTTTATGATACCAGGTTGCAACGCCTTGCTCTCTTCAGCCTTGAAAGACGGCGTTTAAGGGGTGACTTGATCGAAGTGTATAAAATCATGCATGGGATAGAAAAGGTGGATAGAAAAAAATTATTTTCTCTATCACACAATATTAGGACAAGGGGACACTTCCTAAAGCTCATAGGTAAGAAAGTGAGGACAAATCAAGGGAAATATTTCTTTACCCAGAGGGTCGTTGGTTTATGGAATCCACTTCCAGAAGAGGTTGTGACAGCTGTCATCCTTGATAGTTTCAAGGCAGGATTAGACAGATTCATGGATGCCAAGTGTATCAGTGGTTATTGAAACGGATGTCCATGTGCCGCCTCTATGTTGGTTGAGGCAGGCAGGATTCTCTTGAGTAACGTTTGTTGGGGGTCAGGGGAAAGGGAAGGTCTTGCCTTCTCTTTCTGCTCAACATCCCCATAGACAATTGGTGGGCCACTGTTTGACACAGAATGCTGGACTTGATGGGCTTTGGCCTGATTCAGCATGGCTCTTCTTATGCTCTTATGTTCTAACCTAGAATTAAAGAAAAAACTTCCCAACTAACCAATGGAACAGCTTGCCTTCAGAGGTGATAGGTGCTTCATCACGGGATATTTAAAGAAGAAACTGGACAGGCACTTCCCTGAAATAGTATAGGGTCTCCTGCTTGAAGAGAGGGTGGGGCGGATGAGAAGACCTTCCAAGCCTCTTCCAGCTCTATTCTGATAGATTAACTGGGAATACAGGCAAGGTAGAAATTGCAATTACACTGGCAAATCCCATGATAGTTTTATTTTCATTTCTGTTATTTTTAATCTGTATATTTTATCCTAATTTTTAAAAAATATATATTTATTACTTTTTTCCTTTTTTTAAAAAAGTACATAGTCATATTTACAGATGAATCTACATCGTATATACATTCCTATCGGCATTGTCTTCTAATTACTTTTAGATTTCTTGATGTTTCATTTCAATGCTTCTTTTAATTTTCTTTTTTTTGTCCATTGGTACCATTTTGTCCAGGTTTCATAATAGTCCGATTCTTTTCGATTATTAAGTTCTATTGTCAATCTGTCCATCTCTGCACAGTCGTATATTTTCTTGATGATCTCATTGTCTTCAGGTATTTGCGGATTTTTCCAGTTCTGTGCAAATACAATCCTTGCAGCTGTTGTAATATGCAAGCTTAAATATTTTACATTTTTAGAATAGTTACCTCTCATAATACCCAATAGAAAAAATTCTGGCGTATATTCTATTTTTGTATTTGTTATTTGACACAACCAATTATTTATTTTTTTCCAGTATTTTCTTGTCTCTGGACATAATTTTTATCCTAATTTTTACTTTAGAGTTTCTATTGTTACCATGACTTATACTTGGACTATAAATAAAATTGATCAATTTCATGCTGGGGCAGTTTTCTGCTGAATCAAAGATAGGGTTGTAACTCAGAAATGAGGAAAGATCCTGCTGTACTACAGATGAGAAAAAAGGTTTGGTAGCATGGGCCCAGTCTGAACTAGTCCTTTCCATTTTGTGACTTTTTTTTAAACCCGCATTTACTTCAGATAACATATTAAAATAGCATGATATTAGAACTATAATGTCACAAAGAACAGGAAACAGTATTGTGATTTGGGTGAGGTGCACATTTAGAGATACGAGCTTCTAAAATAACTGAGAAGAAGTGCTTAGGATCATGTGAAAGTTCTTCATTAGGTAGCCACTTTCGTTTTCATTCATGCAATTCTAAAATGAAGGTGTCACTGCTCTTATGGACTGTTACTTTAAAGCAGGAATTTTAAGTTCGCTCCTTAAAGCATCATCACTTTTGTGATCCCCAGGCAAGCATGAAAAATGAAGTAGCTGCTTTAATGAAAAGTAGAGAGGGCCATGTGGTTTGTCCAAAAGAGTTCTGAACCACATCTGAGGTCTGCACAATGCTGGAAGCCATAATTAATTAATTAAAGATTAGATTGGATTGGATTAGATTAGATTAGATTTATTGGATTTATATGCCGCCCCTCTCCGCAGACTTGGGGCGGCTCACAACAATGGTAAAAAACAGTACATAGTAACAAATCTAATATTTCTCTCTCTCTCTCTCTCTCTCTTTATTCAATTTTTAAAATGCCGCTCTTCTCCTTAGACTCATTGTGGCTTACAACATGTTAGCAATAGCACTTTTTAACAGAGCCAGCATATTGCCCCCACAATCCGGCTCCTCATTTTACCCACCTTGGAAGGATGGAAGGCTGAGTCAACCTTGAGTCAGTGATGAGATTTGAACTGCTGACTTGCAGATCTAGCAGTCAGCTTTAGTGGCCTGCGGTACTGCACTCTACCCACTGTGCCACCTTGGCTCATTATTATCTTGCTACACAAATAAGCAAAACTGTTAATAGGGTATCAGCTAATGAATAGTTGATGTATTTTGCTGCATGTTGATGCTATAACAAATATTTGAAATACATTTTAAGAAAACACTATTGAAACGATAACGTAGTTATTGAAAACAATCACAATAAGTTGAAATAGTTTTTTTGTTTTTTTTATAACAAAACCTAAACAGAGGAAAAAATTTCTTTCCTTTTGGCCCATTTATTTAGAATACTGTATATTTATGTTACAGTTAATTTATCATGCGTATGTATTGTCCTTTTCACTGCTGCCCTTTTGAACTGCCACTTTTTAGTGAGCTTAAGACTGTGCAGTGAGTTTCCCTGTCCATGATTAAAGGTTTCTCTGTGGTTAGCAAATCATGTGGTTTGTTTGATTTTTCTGTATTCTGTTACAACTGCAAGTTAAATCACGATGGAAGTTGTTCATTGATTTGACTGTACCTAAACATGGGGTTCATCAGAAGCTTTTAAAAATATAAGAGTGATGACAAGCACCAGGAGACACATTTCCTCCTGGCTGAGTTCAGTATTTTGAACTCATAATTGACCTCTTTGCTTGACCAAAGGGCATTCTGCTTAATAGCCAGAGTTAATTTGCTAAACTACAGAGTTGGTTGCTCCTGCATTCATTCTTCTGCACTTTCTCCTCTTTGTTGGGAAAGCAAAAAGCTCTGATATAATCCAGTTGGCACAAGATTGCCCAAGGGGATCCGCCAACATGCTGCTTTGAGACAGACTGTGCCTTAATTTGTTGAGTCTCTACTTTCCAGGAAAAGAAAGGAAGAACTGGGACATAAGACACACAGCAAGTGACAAACAGGAGACTGGCAGGGCCAGGAAAAGGGGAGACTGAAGGAAGGAAATTAATTGAGAACATCAAGACTGACATTCTTTGTAGACAAGTTGCTTCATTGGCTCTATTTTTGCTTTTAAACCATTTCCTCAAGAATAATGCAGAAGTAATATACCTCAGGGAACAATAATGTTTTTTTTTAAAAGCTTTGCAAAGCTTTGCTTTAATTTTTTATGCATCTTTTGATTTCACCCGAGGAAACCTAGAGATAGAAGTCAAAGATTACCAAAACAAAATTAATCTTAATACACCCAGCACATATAAACACAAATTGTTTGATGCATTATTCCTAGAAGGACATTCAGATGTTAAATATCTTTGAACTTTGACATTTTTTTTCTACTTAAAGGAGCAAAGGATCAATCATGTCCAATCCACATACTCAGAAATTAGTTCTTGTTTATGATTCATGTGGGCTGTATGTCTTGAAAATTATTTGAAAGAAGCACTTCAGATCTCTGTTTTTCCTTAAAACTTCTCCATCTTTTTTTTCTCAGGTTCTTGTGGAAATCCAATAAAACGTGTGTGTCTTCAGTGAAAGGCAAAAAGGGCTATGCTATGTGGGATCCAAAACATTTCTTCCAAATCTTTATTTTTTAACTCTGCCATCCATATTATCCATTATCTTGTCAAGTTGGAAGTATAAGAGAGGTTCCGCAGATACTGGGACATGATTTATTAATCTTGCTCTATCAAACTAAAGGTCTATCTAATCTAACATAAGATAAATGAGTTCATCACTACAACAGCTGAAATAGATTAAGTTAAAAATGAAAATTCCTTTGGGAATTTTTCAGTCTCAAAGTAGGCTTACTATCATTCATTTGTTTTAATAATATTAATAGCCTAGGCCTTTGTCCTTTTACAGAGATAATAAGTACACAAGAAGCAATATTTCCATTGTTTAAATACATATTATTATGGATGCACTAATTTAGCCTTCTATCTTGTGTAAGGTAGATATTTTAGAAGACTATGCAATTTTTAATGCAATCTTTAGTTGCATAAATACAGGGATAGAATAAAAAACACATGAAGTATTAATACCACTTTATAAAACCTTAGTAAGACCACAACCTAGTACAGTGATCCCTCGATTTTCGCGGGGGTTGCATTCCCAGACTGCCCGTGAAAGTTGAATTTCCGCGAAGTAGAGATGCGGAAGTAAAAACACTATTTTTGGCTATGGACAGCCAAAAACTACCCCCACGCACCCTTTTCCAAGGCCGCGCAAGGAGCCGGGCTTGAAGTTGGGGGCGGGGAGTGACGAAAGAGCGGAGGCCGGCAAAGATTGTTTTGAATGTCGGCCGCCCCTGTCCCCGCCCCCCCAGCACCTCCGGCCCCCTCGCCGCTACCCCCACCCACCCAATCTGCCCCTCTCACCGGGTCCTCCTGCAGCAGCACTGGCGGCTATGGCTTCTTATCCTTCTCATTCTGCCGCTAGCCGCTCTGAGCGCTTTGAGAATACCCGCCCCTCTCACAGTCCCTTAACTGAGAGCACTTTCGTCCCAGCTATCAGTGAGGGGGCTGCAGGAGAGGCGAGGCAGGCGTTCTCACAGAGAGGGAGAGAGAGAGGGAGAGAGAGAACGAGCGAGAGAGAGAGAGCAAGAGGGGGGAGAGTGGAAGGTAGAAAGAGAGAGAAAAATGATAGAAAAAAGGGGAGAAAAAAAGAGAAATGAGAAAAGGATTGAAGCAGAAAATGACAGGAAGGAAAGAGAAAGAGAGAGAGAAGTGACTCTTGGTGATGACGTATGACATCATTGGGTGGGAAAAACCGTGGTATAGAAAAAAAACCGTGGAGTATTTTTTAATTAATATTTTTTGAAAAACCGTGGTATAGCCATTTCACGAAGTTTGAACCCACGAAAATCGAGGGATCACTGTATACTGCATCCAGTTTAACCACATTATAAAAAAAAGATGCTGAGACTTGGAAAGAGTGCAAAGAAGAGCTAAAAATTAAGAATGATTAAGGCTTGGAGAATAAAACATATCAAGAACAGTTGCAGGAATTGGGTATGGCTAGTCAAGTGCAAAGAAGGACTAAAAGTGTTTCAATATTTGAGGGGCCATCACAAAGAAGTGGGGGTCAACCAGAAGGCAAGACAAGAAACAATGGGTGGAAACTAATTAAGGGTGGAAACTAATTAAGGAGAAAAGCCACCTGGAACTATAGAGAAACTTCCTAATAGTGGGAACAATTAACAATTAATTATGGGAGCTCTATCATTGGTGGCATTTAAAAAGGGACTGGACAACCACTTATGTCAAATGGTATAGGATCTCCTGGTTGAACACGGAGTTGGACTATAAGATCTCCAAGGTCCCCTCCAACTCTGTTATTCAAAACACAAGAAATCTGTGAAGATGATGTTAAAAGAGATTATTTTAGAAGGCAGAAGAGATATTTCAAACCTTAAATTATTTTTCAGAGGTATTCTGTGATTAAATATGGTCTCCCACAGATATGTTTCACACACAGACAGGGGTTAATTTGCTTCTGTATTTACAACTGATCATTGGAGTCTCAAAGTCCTCCTGTAGGTGGTGCTATTATGCTACACTGCAATTAAAATTGTCCAAAATGTCTCTCTTGCATATAGATGTTCTTCCACTCCATTTAGCATAAAATATTTTTAAAATAGCAATTCTTGCTTGAAATGTATCTGTGTTCAAGGGAGGTCTATAATGATATGCTACACTGTTTGCTTTAACAAAGGTACCAACAATACTTTGGTGATGTGTTAGTTAACCTTGGATAGGAGGCTTTGTGGACTTGGCCTTGGCCTCAATCACTTATAAAAAGCTACAGCTGGAGTTTCCACAGGCCCAGGTCCTTCTACTGCCTGCTCAGATGGTTCAGATATCACATGTATAACTCTATCTAACATGCCAGACTAGATTTACAATCCTAGGTTTAGAAAGCTTAGAACTATGCCGCCTTAAACATGACCTGAGCATAGCTCATAAAATCATCTGCTACAATGTCCTTCCTGTCAATGACTACTTCAGCTCCAACCACAACAACAGACGAACACACAACAGATGGACACTTAAAGTAAACTGCTCTAAACTCAACTGCAGAAAAAACAACTTTAGTAATCGAGTAGTTGATGTATGGAACTCACTACCTGACTCTGTAGTATCATCACCTAACCCCCCAAATTTATCCTTAGATTATCCACTGTTGATCTCTCCCAATTCCTAAGAGGTCATAAGGGGCGTGCATAAGTGCACCAGCATGCCTTCTGTCCCCTCTCTTAATGTTTCTCTTTTAATAGTATCATGTATACAGATATTGTTATATGGATTGTTCTGAGTTCGGGTTTTACCCCGTGTAATATTTTGAGTGTCTTTTGACACTTTTGAGCATAGACACTCAAAATATTACATGGAGTAAAACCCAAACTCAGAACAATCTACATACATATACTGGTGAAAATCTACAAAAACAAATATTGTTATATCTTTGTATACCACCAATATGTACTTGACAAAACAAATAAATAAAATAAACAATTGAAATAATATGATATTGGATTTCATAGAACTTATGCTTGGTATAATTTCTTTAAAAGAGAATATATGTACTGTAACTCATGGTTAAATTGTAGAGTCCTTGGTGCTCTCTGAGCTTGGTTGTTTGCCTGTAGACATTTTGTTACCCAACTAAATCACCTCTTTGGTGCTGAAGACATTACCTAGTCAGGTAATTAAGTGTTAAGGTCAGAAAGCACCACAAACTCCACATTTTCTGCCCTAAACAATTTAGGCGACTCCCATAGTGTGGTGTTCTGAAGAGGACACTTTGATCGCCTTGGTTTTCCATACTGGCAGCTTTTTCCTGGCTGCTTTCTGTGATGAAGAAAATGCTTCTGGTTTCCTTTACTCCCTATTGCACGTAAGATTCCAGGAAGGAACAATTTCATATTGAGCTGCATTTCTTCAGCTGATGCCCAGTTTCTTCAGGTTTAGCCTACCTAGCCCTCCCAGGCTAACTTGTTCTGGTGTAACAAACTGTTACTCTTATCCCCTTTTCTTTTGCAGGGTCTGGGTTGTGCTTATGTTCAGGTAGAATTGCAAGAAATGACCTGTTTTATAATCGAGATGCTGCCATGATGTTGTGAGTGGTCCTTGACCAACTGTTGTAATGATGAGCTAGGCCCATCTTGGTACACTGGGCCAGTGGTTTTGCCAGATGATGCAGAGAGTGAGAGTGAGGGAGAAATAGACCTGGATGAACCTGAAAGACCACCATAGATGGCAGCTATGCCAATGACAGTAGGATCTGACTTACAGGAGGAGAAGGAAGACCATGACCCTTTGTTAGATGCCCGCTTTAGAAAGCTAAGAAAAAGACAAGAATATTTGTATGGGAAAAGGAAGTGGTGTGTAGTTTATTAACTCTAGAGAATTGTTGACCACTACCCATAAGTATTTAAGGGTAGTGAATGGGAAATTCGGGGTGGAGTTTCAATGTTTTGTAATGGAGTCTGTTGATGTTTGGGGTCCCATCCATGTTACACTAGCCAACTGTCACTTCTCTGCAAAAATCCTTAAAAGTGCCTTGTCTGAAGAGAGACTGAAAAGCGATAAATGCTCAAGATAGAACACTTGATCATTTGTTTGTTAAATTGTATTTTAAAATGTTAATTAGGTCAACTAAGAAAACTCAGAAGACACCTAGAGAACAATTACTCAGATCTTGGGGGTTCATGGATATGTAATTTTTTATTTTCTCAGCAATAATACGGAAGTGATTTGTTATTGCCTCTTCCAGGATGCCTCCCCCAATTTACCCGTTTAGCCTAAATTATGCAGTTTACTATTGGTCTTCCATCTCAAGCCATGCTAATTTCGTGTGAGATCAGCCAAGATCAGTGGAAGCTTCTTATAGTGAGAGCCTTCTTCAGCTGATAGCAATCCTTCCTCTATAATAATATAAGACTGACTGGTTATAACAATTGTTGCTAACTGCCTAGAGTCAAGAATGAAAGATGGGTGGTTAAATAAATTGGAATAACTCAGTAACTCAATAAATAAATAAGGAAACCAGCTCATACACCAGCTCATACACTCACCAGATAAATATCAAGCATGTTTCTTTGCAAATGACCTAGGTCCATGATGGCGAACCTTTGGCACATGTGCCCAAAGTGACATGTAAAGCCATGTCGCCTGCCTGCACGGCCTTGCTTGTTTGTCTTATGGGTTTCTGGTGTGCATGCACATGCAACAATCAGCTGTCCTTCACTCCTGCGGCAGTGCCAAAACTTGGTATGCGCATGCACAGTGGCAAGCTGATTGTCGGATGCGCATGCATGCCATAACTCGGAAGTTCAGTTTTTCTGGAGTGCAATCCCTTCATCATCATCATCATCATCATCATCATCATCATCATCATCATCATTATTATTACAAGTTATGCATGGTATGTTTGTGTGTATGTTTGGTTTTACTATAAGGGTTTTTAGTTGTTTTATAAATTGGATTGCTGATTTTTATCATTGTTGTTAGCCGCCCCGAGTCTGCGGAGAGGGGCGGCATACAAATCCAATAAATAATAACAAAATAATAATTATTATTATTTAGATTTGTATGCCGCCCCTCTCTGTAGACTCAGGGCGGCTTACAACAATAATGAAACAATGTACAACAAATCTAATATTTAAAAGTAACTTATTTAAAAAGCAAAACATACACACAAACATACCATGCATAAACTATATAGGCCCTGGGGAGATGTCTCAATTCCCCCATACCTGACGGCAGAGGTGGGCTCTAAGGAGTTTACGAAAGGCAAGGAGGATGGGGGCAATCCTAAACCTCTGGGTGAGCTGGTTCCAGAGGGTCGGGGCCACCACAGAGAAGGCTCTTCCCCTGGGTCCCACCAGACGACATTGTTTAGTGACATTCATGCATGTGATAGTGCTAAAAATCGGCATGCACATGCATGCCAGCCAGCTGATCACCAGGTTTGGCTTTTACAGAGTGTGGCCCCAATGAGCGCACACAAAATATTTCTGCACAACCTTTTTGGCACTAACCAGGGGATAAAATAATGTGCCAAAGCTGACCAAACAAAGGAAGCTAGACAGATGAATATGTGGTAGGTAGTTTTTCTTTCCCTATTTCCTCCCTTGAAACTAAGGTGCATCTTATACTCCAAAAAATATGGGGAATTCATTTTTTCAACCAATGCTTTTCACTGGCCAGGATTATGAATTGAATCACGAGTGCTTTTAAATTGTGCAGAATAAATTTCCCCACTGGTGGGACAAATAATAAAATCAAAGCCTTGATCTTATGATGATAATAATGCAATGCATTAGGCTATTTCCCTAAAGGGCTTCATATGCCAATTTGTTGCTAGGTTTTGTAACAGCCCATTCAGAGACAGAAACACTCTGTGAAGTTGACATGATTGACAGCCACTTAAAACCAAGTGCAGAAAGATGTCCAGTGAGACAGAAAGAGCTATGCATTAATTATGTTCGTTCCTCACCTTTGACTTTTACTTTGTCATCGTAAATATGAAATGGCTCAACTGGAAAAACCCCCAATTTATGCTTCAACAAAATAAGATTTAGGATTAAGATTTTGAAACAATTTTAGCACCTGCATTCAGAGGAATGTAAAATTCACTTAGAAATGTATATATAAATATAACTCTCTTTAGCTACCATATTTTTCAGAGTATAAGATTAATCTTTTTCCTCCCTAAAAGAGGCTGAAAATTTGGGTGCGTCTTATACTTCGGATGTAGCTTTTTCCCCCCGACCCTAATGTGTTGCTATCAATTTACCCAGCTTCCTATTCCCTCCAAAGCAGTTATTTCTGCCGTAAGTCTTTGCAGGCTTGTTTTCCTTCCTACTCCCTCTGAAAAAGGCTTTTTCAGCCCTAACCAGGGGATAAAATAATGTGCTGAAGCTTAACAGACTAAGAACGCTAGCCAGATGAATATCTCATAGGAGATTTTTTCCTTATTTTCCTCCCTCAAAACTAAGATGCGTCTTATACTCTGGTGCGTCTTGTACTCTGAAAAATACAGTTTTCTTTGTAGGCTACTGAAATATTAATTATTACATTAAATCTTAGAGAATAATAATTTGAAAGGAGTTACAAAATATCAGCCATACAAGCCACATGCTGCTTTGGGTTGAGCATTGTGGTTGTTATTCTATAGTTTTTAATTCCTTCTTTTCCCCCCATATGAGGTTCTTGTTAGCTGTTCAGAATCACTGTGATTAAAGCAGAATAGAAGTTGGAGTGATAAATAAATCAACAATCTTTTTTTTTGGTGTTGACTAATTTGATGCCAATATTCTATTTTTGCTGATAAAATTTGCATTTTCCCCTGTAAAATACTTCAGTGAGTGGGGAGAAATTCCCATCACTGATTCTATAGAACCGGTCCGGTTGATTTAGTTACAAATTACATAACCCATTCATATTTTAATGAACTGATAGCTACCAACCATAATAAATTATACAATATCTAAAACCAAAAGCATTGGTCCACAATAAGCATCTCTTATGACAGGACAGCATTAATAAAGCAAAACAAGAACTCAAAAGCAACAATTTCCACACAGGTGAGAAATGGGGTATTAATAAGATAATGAACCAGAGGTTATTTGTTTAAACATCCACATTTGATGGACATGGACCACTACAAGATCTCATCTGGAAGGGCATTTTGCATTATCATAGAAGAGCATCTATTGTTTCTAAATGCTTACCATAATCAAAGTAGGTGGGCAACCTATTGCAAAGCTTTGGAAATGAATGATATAGAAGGCAGTTCAAAAGTATCCCAATTAAATTGTGGTTGAGGAATCCACAAGTTCCAGCCTTGTACCTATTTCTCTGGGATTCTTGATAACAATGACTTATCCACAGAAACTTGAGAACTCAGCAGGACAACCTGTGAATGAGCCGGATTGCCACCTTGAAAGACTGCACTTTGTCTGTCAGAGTATTTCATCGCAGGATTTTAAAGAACATAATCCATAATTTCTTCACATCGTTAGAGCGATTGCTATGGGCACTAACAACAATATCTGGTATTGGAGATGGGTTGAACCAAACCACAGGATGAGTAATATGATAGAAATAATTGGCTCATAGGTGCACAAGTCTCATGCATTATTGCATGAACACACCTAATTTCCACTTTTTAAAAAACCTCTATATTTTAGGGCAAAATATGCACATGATATATGAAAAATAAATATTAATCATTGTACTTTAATCAAAACCAAGGTGCCATAATGCAGAAATGGACTAATTTCATGCTTGCAAGACCTGCTTTTTTTTTTTTTTAAATAGAATTTAAAGATCCACTAATTTGACCTTGATGCGAAAGAGTAATGCTAGAGTAGGGTAAGGCAGCTCTATTTCCATAGGCAATAATATGCCAATATGCTTCTCTTGTAATGGCTGCCTGATTCCTGGTCCCATCTGATTTCATTTTGATTAAAAGATAAAATAACCAGAAAGTGGGAAAGCACACAGAATGTTCAAATGTCATTCTTTTCAGGAAAGCTTTGAGTTCTACATATTACAAAAATCCATATAACCATTAGAGAACTGCAAAGTGATGTTAAAAGTTAAAGGTTTTCCTAGCAATTGTGTCTGACTTTAGGGCACGATGCTTGTCTGTTTCTTGGCCAAGGGAGCCTGTATGTCCAAAAATAATTTGTATGGTCATGTGGCCAGCATGGCTTTATGTCAAAGGTGCATGGAACCTTACCACCAAAGTAGTACCTATTAATCTACTCACATTTGCTTGCTTTTGAATTGCGAGGTAGGTAGGAGCTGGGGCAAGTAATGGGTACTTATTGCACAGAGCTCAGGTGTTGAACTTGGGCTCTCAGCTCTAAATCTGCTACTTTATCAATTTGAAAAAATAAAAATAAAGGTGCTGCATTTGTTATTAATACAACAACCTTCTGCTCTCAAACAGAGAGATAAATTGAGGCAGTAGACAGTTTAATTTAGGAAATGGTCATTATTATTGTTCTGCCGGGCTCTCTGGTAGAAGCCTCTCAAAAATTCATGGGTACAAATTTCAGACACACACACATTTGAAAATTCAAAACAATGTCCTTTATCACAAAATTCAAAAGAAACAAAGCACCTTTTTTGTATTGCAAAGAGCATTCTTCCCCAAAACAACTTTTTTGGCTGTATAAGTCCCTTAATCAGTCCTTAAGTACTTAGCTAGTTAGCTGTGAAGAAATGTCACAGGCCTCCTTCTTCCCACGAAGTGAAACACACACACACTTTACTCTGCTTTAGTGTCAAAGGCGTGAAAAATCCACAAACAAAGTTCAGACACAACGAGGCACGATCCTGAAGAACTGTGATCAGATGATCTTCCACAATGGCCAAATTAGCACGCTGCTATTTATAGCAGCAGCTCTAATTATTGGAGCCCCACCCACATGTGGCCTCTCTTATCTCCTGTAACATTTCCTCAATTGGTCTCTTCGATGCATAAGTCTGCACCTGCGTGGGTCTAACACTTCGTCATCCGAATCGACCGAAGATAAGGGTGATTGGCTTCCTGGGCTGTGTGCCAAGCACCCCTCTTCCAAGTCACCCCCACCTTCTTCTTCATCCGAGGAAACTGCACTCCCTGACTCTGCCGGCAACAAAACAGGCCTAGGACATGTTGATGTTTCCCCTGCCTCCACCTCCACATTCCCTGGGGCAGGAGTTGGGCCAGAGCCAACCACAACAATTATGGAGCAATTTCACTCTTTTTGTAAATGATTGTTTTAGGATCAACTCTGCTTCCCACATAGCCATTTTGGAATGTGGAAGCCATTCCCACCATAAAAATAACCTTGTAAGGGCATCGTTTTGCATGCCTCCAAAATAGCCACATATGCCTATCATTCTCCCCTTCCCCCAAATTACACTATCCCCAACATCAAGTTAAAGAATTCTTCATTCTGAAATCCTTTCTGAATATCATTTGTAGATACTGCCATTCTGGAGAACTGGTAGTGGAGATTTTGAGTAGTTTGGAGATCCGGTAAATACCACCTCTGACTAGCCCCGCTCCCACCTATTCTCTGCCTCCTTAGTCCCAGCTGATCAGGAGGAAATGGGGATTTTGCAGTAACCTTCCCTTGGAATGGGGTGGGAATGGAGATTTTACATTAACCTTTCCCAGCTACGCCCACCAAGCCACACCCAAGCCATGGCATGCCCACCAAGCCACGCCTACAGAACCGCTAGTAAACTTTTTTTGAATTCCACGACTGGGCCATTGTTCAACTTTTTAAGGAAAGAAATCCTCACTAACCTTCTACATAGCGCCTAGAGCTTTGTGAAGGAATTCAGAATTGCACCACCACTTGCCATAGATCCTAGATAATGAGACTTATTCACATGCATATTCTTCCATAAAGATTTTGAAATACTTGTATTCAAATTCATGTATTTCGTGTGATATTTTATCTCACTTTTCTCCTCTGGTAGGCACTTACGTAGATAACCAAATCTAAAACCCAAAACAGGATATTAAAATTTGTAAACTATAACAAAAAAACAGTGATTCACTTCACAACCATGGCAGGAAAGATTGTAAAATGAGGCAAAAATCACTTAACAACTCACTCACTTAGCAACAGAAATGTTGGGCTCCTTGGTCATTGTGAGTTGAGGACTACCTGTGTTCTGTTTTTGTTTTTTCTTCTATATTTTATATTAATAAATGTTGTAAGTACCCAAAAACTCTTTTCTGTTAAAAGTTTGCAGAAAAAGATGTGAGTTAACAAATTCTATAAAAGCTAAGATTACTGGAGTAGGGGGAATGCAAGTCCCAAGAAAGTGGTTTTTAATTTAAAAAAAAAACAACATATTCATTTGATTTTATTTTAGCCATGCAACTCCAACGAACCCTTACACTTAATTATTAGTCTTGTAATCCTTGACTTACAATCGTTCCTTTAGTAACCGTTTGAAGTTACAACAATACTGAAAAAAAGTGTCTGCGGAGAGGGGTGGCATACAAATCTAAATAATAAAATAAATAAAGTGACATGACCATTTTTCACACATGACTTGCAGCACCCCATGGTCATGTGATCAAAATCTGGAAGTTTAGCAACTGGCATGTATTTACGACAGTTGCAGTGACTTGGGATCATGTGTCACCTTTTGTGACAAGCAAACTCAAGTGAGATTTATTGGAAACTGTGTAAACCAACTCCCATAAAGATGTTAAATCAATAATCATTACAAAATGAACAATTTGTATATTTGGGAAAACTAAATAAATTAAGTGTAGTAAGGTTAGTTTAATTAAATAAAAATTAGTTCAATATTAACAAAAAAATAACCCCTAAGTGTATTTTGGTGTCCTATTTCATAAATGTTTTTACAATATTGATTAGGTAAGAAAAAAAATCTCGAATTAAAACATAGGAAGAAGACATGAAAGAATTTCTCTAAGGAGATCTATTTATCACAGATAGGTTTACTTTCAAAACAAATTAGTAGCCTATATTTCAAAATAGAAACCCAGTTAAAAATACAGTTTCTATTTTTTCAAGGATATATTATGATTGAGAATTCTGCATTTGTTCCAGATGGTTAATCTGGCCTTTTCTTACTGCTGTTGCAGGCAATAAAAGGATAATGTTATAAATAAGGAGTGCTATTTCACCATAAATGTACAGAAACAGCCTGAGCAATTGAAGTGCAAAGCCAAATACTTTGAGAAGGCAATTCATAAAACATGTAGCTAATATTGGTGTGGCAAAGAAAGGAAAGCTCCATTCATTTTACATGAATATTAACTTTTTGCATCAAGTATAAAAAGGGAATAGAGTTTAATGAGGAGATGAATGGAATGTCCTGCTGTAAGTTGTTATAAGATAAAATTCTCCACTAAGAACTAAGTGTATATAATAGTTTCTCACCATACCCTTGAAGATGACAGGATTGTAATTAAATTGGCTTCTG
Source organism: Erythrolamprus reginae (assembly GCF_031021105.1). Classification (NCBI taxonomy): domain Eukaryota; kingdom Metazoa; phylum Chordata; class Lepidosauria; order Squamata; family Dipsadidae; genus Erythrolamprus; species Erythrolamprus reginae. The sequence continues at coordinate 300,597,323 of NC_091950.1, forward strand.
TAAGATGACCCTCAGATTTTTTTTGAAGTCTGTAATTGGCTCTCCAAAGCTGTGGGGTCACTGGTTGCTGTCAAAGATCTCACAGCCATGAGACAAGCAGATGAGTAAATGTGGAGAGCTGTCATTTTTGTTGCAATATGAATAACTGTGGATCACGTCTGAAGAGCAGAACCTTTTAGCCTGACTTCTTTTAAATTGTATTTGATTATTAGGGAAGAAAGGTCATTTAGGTTACTAGGTTCAAAATTTTCGGTTTGGATAACTAAGAACTGTGTTGCTTGCAGTCAGGCCTAGGTATTGCATACAAAATTATATGTAGTAATGTTTTACTTATAAATTACTTTTTCTATTTTAATCATAATAATAGGCACATGAACAACTGCTTTAATTAAACTCTATATAAATAATTCTAAACTTGACGGTAAAAATATGATTTCTGTACTAGAGTTGTCAAAGTCTGGAATGTTCTACCTCGTTCAGTTGCTACTGTTTCAATCACAACTTGACTTCTGTGGATCTTACTTCATAGTTAAGTGGTCAGTAGAGGGAACTTGCATAAGTGCACTAACATGTCTATTGTCTCTGTCATATGTATATTTGATTTGATTTGATTTTACTGGATTTGTATGCCGCCCCTCTCCGCAGACCCAGGGCGGCTAACAACAGTAGTAAACAGCATATTTATTGTTCTTGGTTTTTGTTTGACAAATTCAAACAAACAAAAAAAAATACATACATAAATAAAATTAAAATTAAAATAAATAAATTATTCTATGTATTCCACACCCTGGAATAATAATAATAAAAATAATTAATGTCTTGACCTTCCCCAAACTAACAATGTTTGATGAATGCTATAATGTCTCACCGTCACTCCCCCATACATTATTTATTTATTTATTCGATTTTTATGCTGCCCTTCCCCTTAGACTCAGGGTGGCTTACAACATGTGAGCATTAACACTTTTTAACAGAGCCAGCCTATTGCTGTCTCCAGCATTTTACCCACCTCGGAAGGATGGAAGGCTAAGTCAACCTTGAGCCAGTGATGAGATTTGAACCGCTGACCTACAGATCTACAGTCAGCTTTAGTGGCCTGCAGTGCAGCACTCTACCTACTGCGCCATCTTGCCTTAAAGATAATATCTTGAATCTCTGTTTAGTCCCCTGGCCATTGCCTTTTCTAAATTGTTTGTCTGAATACTTCTTAAAATATCATGCTCAGCCTTGAACTCATCATTCAAGGAGAAGTGTGACCAGTGAAGCTATATTTAGGCTGTTGCAAACTTTGCCATCAATATTACATTGCTGATTTATAGTATATTCTGTTTATAATTTAATACTATAGCAATATTTTTGTCACATATAATTGCTAGGTCAGTTTTCCTCCAATCCATAAGTATGCATTTGATTTGTGTTTTCTAAATGAGAGGCTCTGCATTTATCTTTTTAAATGGTTAATTACAATTATTGTGAATTATATTTCAGTCTTTTAGAATATTGGGAATCTTGCCCAATGTTGCGACATCAATACATTTAAAAAGATAGCCTCCTCATCCAAGTCATTAATAAGAGGACTTGCGGTAGTACCGTATTTCTCTGAAAATAAGACAGCGTCTTATATTAATTTTTGCTCCCAAAGATGTGCTATGTCTTATTTTCAGGGGATGTCTTATTTCCCCCCCAATGAATTGTATCCTGTATCCTGCTGCAGCAAAAACGCATCCAAACACGGAGCCACATGTTGGATGCTTGTTGGATATGTTTTGAATCTGATTGATGCAGTGTTTTGGGATGCAATTTATGGACAGCCGTGTTATATATGTTCTGTTCGGGAATACTGCAAAATGAAACATCTCCTACGTCTTACTTTTGGGGGATGCCTTATATTAGGCAATTCTACGAAACGTCTCCTATGTCTTACTTTTGGGGGTGACTTATTTTTGGGGAAACAGGGTATTATACTTATGGTGATGCACTCAATAACGTTCTCCTGTTTAATAAAGATAATAAATTAATAGCCATTTTCTTAAGAGTTCAGTTTTTGAGCCAGCTATGTATCAACTGAAATGCCATCCAGTTTATGTTTAAATGACTTGCTAACCAGGGTTTCACATGGTACTTTTCAAACTGAAATTACAATAAGTATTATTGCATCTATTTACATACTTTCACAATCTATGGAGGATTTCATCAGAATTGTCTGATTCTGATTATTTGATAAGAAAATATGTTTAGTTCTAGCAAGTTTTTTTTAGCATTAAGGCACTTCAAAGTGCTGACAAACTGATTGCTTTATGATTTCAAATCTTCTTAGTAGCGTCAGGTTGTTTATTAGATATTTATTTATTTTATTTGATTTCATTTATAGGCCCCCTTTCTCCTTGCGGACTCAGGGTGGCTCACAATAGTAAAAATGAACACACTACATAACAATACAGGATAAAACATTACAAAATGTATAAAACCCACTATTAAAACAATCAATCATACCTCTTACATACAAATTGTCAGAACAAAGCTCACGGTCCTCAGGCCTCCCAGTATAAGTGTGTTTTTAATGCCTTTTGAAAGTTACAGAGAGTGGGGACGATGTGAATCTCTGGGGGGAGTTGGTTCCAGAAGGTTGGGGCCACAACAGAGAAGGATCTCCCCCAAGGATCTGCCAGTTAGCATTGTTTGGCCGATGGGGCCCAGAGGAGACCGACTCTGTGTGACCTAATAGATCATTGGAATATATGAGGCAGAAGACGGTCCCATAAATAATCTGGTCCAATGCTTTTAAAAAAAAGAACACTTGCCTTCCTCTTTTCAGGAATTATTCCAAAATTATTAGCAAGGACATTCAATGGTCTATCCCTCTGAACTTCATACTCATTTAAATATAAATTGATATAAAATGTTCTTTTATCGTTCTTCAGCTTCAGAACCAAAAGAAGCCTAAGCAAAGGCAAGGAGAAACTTCCAGTATGTTTCCCTTTCCGGAATACTAGAACCAGAGGCCATCTGATGGAATTAAATCCTGGAAGAGCTATTAATTCATTGGATTTAGTCTGTTCAGTGAAACACTGCAGTTAGGCTACCAGATGTGGCTTGCAAACATCCAGATGACTCACTTTTTTTGTAACCCTGGTAGTTCTATTCTACTAAGATTCTCGGAGGTATTTACTTATTTTTAACATACCACGTTGAATTATATAGAGATATTAGACTCTTAGGATGTATTTGGCCAAATTCCCAGAAATAAGTATATATATTAATTCACTGAACATCCTAGAAAAGAATACTTTGAGGCAAGAGTCAGCTAGAGTGCAACTACTTTCAGTATTCCAGTAAAATGTTCTTTATAAGAACTTTGAACCTTTTATGGAATGTAGGCCTGAATGGCATTTTTTCTTATTTCTTCCCCATCTCTACCTTCTTCATACTGCCCCCCCCCCTTTTTTTTGAGGGTCACATTAGTTATTGATGATGTGCGTAGTAAGTGATTTAGAAGATATTTATTTTTCAGAGAATAAGATGTACTGTTTTCCTCCCTAAAAGATGCTAAAAATTTGGGTGCGTCTTCTGAATGAAGATTTTTATAAAAAAAAGCTTTTTTTTCAGCCCTAACTAAGTGTTAACCAGCTTTTACCTTATGGGCTCTTTCATTGTTACTCTCTGTTTTCCAAGCCCTAAATCTTTGCAGGATCTTTTTCATTGTTCTACTTGCTCAGAATTTTTCTTTCCAGCCTTAATGAGGTGCTAACAATGTTCCCAGCCCTTTCGGGCTTGCAAGCTCTTTCATTGCTACTCTCTATGAATAAGGTTTTTTTTTTAAGCCCTAACCAGGGGATAAAATAATGTTCTGAAGCCGACCAGACTAAGGATGCTAGCCAGATTTTCCTCCCTCAAAACTAAAATGTGTCTTATACTCTGGAACATCTTTTACTCTAAAAATATTGTATGTATCAGAATGCATGGGGCTTGTGAATACTATAACTCTTTGAAGAAGCTACTACACCGTTTTTTCTTTTTCATGAATCTGAAAAATAATGCAGCTGCTTTAATGAACAAACTTATTAATACTATGGCATTTAGAAGACAATATCTTTCAGGCTTTTGCAGAAGCCTTAAAATCCTACATATTTAGCTGCTTTAAAGAAAAGGTTCTTTCCAAAATTCCTCTTCTGAATCATACTGGAAACAGACTTGCCTTATTTTCTAATAATGCCACATGTTTAAGATATTAAAATAGGCCCTGTGGAGGTAAATTTTTAAAAAGTGTCAGAGAGGAAATTATTAGGATTGTAGCAAGCACATGGAAATTTATATTCTTTTCTTTCCTGCTATAGTTTTGATGAAACTCACTTCCTTGAAAATTGTAATTGTTTATTGTAAGGAATAGTTTTAATCAAGGCCACAGTGGAAAAGGAAAGAGTTAAGTTTTACATTCATATTTCCTCTGACACCTATTATTTGTGTATGTATGTTTTAATTGTGTACGTTAAATGCAAAAATGTAGTGTGTGTCGTAACTAGTTTGGCCTGAAGAACTGGCAATTTTTCTAAACCAATGAGACAGCTAGATTCTGCTGTCCCACAACCCACCTGGCTGCCTGAAGAAATTTTAGATGTATTTTGTCTCTCCTTGTCATAGTCTTCATAGATTCCAACTGACTGATGAATACAGCTCTCATTGCACAGGTATGCAGAGCAATCTGAGTCCCTTCCAGGCGTGTTATGGAAGAAATTGGGGAGGCAAGTATTTTGGCAACTTAATTTTACAAATATATCCAGTACAAAGTGAAAAAGAGATGTTTGATCTTAAAGAGTATGTCCTGGGGTAAATGACAGCTGGAATGATGATGCATTTTATATTACTGAACTTTGAAAGTGAAGAGAAATTTATCCTTAAGAAAGCAAGCATTTCCTCTTACGCTGTATGCCACAAACTGGGGAACTTGAACTGATTTTACCTAGAATTATTTTCTCTCATAAAAACAATACAGTAATACTTGGTGCAAAATTACTTGCTGCATATTGAATTGTAAGTTTATCATGAAATATATAATTTTAGAGGTGCATGCGGGTTGTGTATGAGGCAGCACAAGATGGCTTCAGCCAGATTCACTTCAGAGTTGACAGAGTTACTCAGAACGCTGATAGTGTGTGTGTGTGTGTGTGTGTGTGTTTATATATGTATGTGTATATTTGTCTGTCTGTTTATTTATCCCTGCCTGCCTTCCTGTCTGTCTCTCTTCCTCTCCCTCCCTGTGTCTTGGACCAAAGGGTGGCTTATCTCCCATTTATTTCTGTCTCAGTTTGGAGGGACCAGAGGCAATCTACAGTTTTACAAAAAATAATAAATAATGATAAAAGCCATTCTATAAAAATGATAGACAATCAACCATTATAATTATAAACAATAATAAATTATGAATTTTATTAATGCATTAAATAATATAATATATAATGGCTCTACAACTAATCAAACAGTTCCCAGGCAACCTTACTTCAGGGAGGTAAGATTGTTTTTGTAAACTCCTCTAAAAATGCTGTGATAGGACTCTCTCCTCCTCTTCTTCCTTCCTGCTTATTTATTTATTTATTTATTTATTCATTCATTCATTCATTCATTCATTCATTCAACTTCTATGCTGCCCAATCCTGAAGGACTCAGGGTGGCTTACAACAGCGGTGCAATATAAGAATAAATACAAAACAGTAAAAGAAGTCGAATATCTCTCCCTCCCTCCCTCCCTCCCTCTCTCTCTCTCTCTCTCCATCCATCTATTTTAATTTATACAGACACTCATCTCACAAATACATTATTCTATGTGGCATGCAGCAGAATTAAAACAATAAGCATCTAAAAAAATCTAAAAAATATGTAAGAACAGAATTAAAACAAGAATAATAAATGATATAATGCTAATAATAATGGAGCCACCTTGTTAGTTTACCTGTCTCCTAAGGTCCCCAGGCTTGCTGATATAACCAGGCTTTGAGAAACCCTCAGAAGGGATGGGGTCATCCTCACTTTGAATTCCAGAATGTGGGTGCCATGGCAGAGAAGACCCATCATCTACGATTTGCCAGATAAAACTTCCTAGGCAATGGAACCCATTACATGCCAACCTGGAACTGAAAGGAACCTGAAGAAACATTCTATCTTTGGTTGCTTGTTGTCTACATTCTCTGCTGAGGTGGCACAGTTCTGCAGTTCAGCAGTTCAAATCTTACTAGCTCAAGGATGACTCAGCTTTCCATCTTTCTGATGTGTGTAAAATGAGGACCCAGATTATTGGGGGCAATATACTGACTTTGTAAACCGCTTAGTGTGGGCTGTAAAAGCACAATGAAGTGGTATATGTCTAATTACTATTGCTATTCATTGAGCACTTCTAAACTGCATCATTTCTGCTCTCCATTGTTCCAAGCTGCTTAGAAGTCATCTGCATAATCATTTTCCACACTGCAAACTTGGAAATACAGAAAATAGGCAAGGAATGCCATAAACCAATTCCATCAATCTCTCAAGCTGAATATTGGACAATTGCAAAAAATGTCATTCAATCCCAAGCTATTAAAATTTACCCTCTTCATGCAAAGAGGAAATAGTAAATTCCTAATCCCCCTCCAGCCATTCCTTCATGTTTTTGGAACTGTTTTCATGACAAGAGCCACAGTGACATAGCAGTTAAAATGTTGAACTGGAATATAAAACAACATCAGTCTGAATATTTACAAAAATATCTGAGCAGTTGTGAAATCACCAAGTAATTCTGTTTTATTTAAAACAAAGATACTGCTATTTGTAATGTTGAGAAATCACACGATGGCAGTTTTTTTTGAGCAAGGATCTTTCAAACTATCAAGATACTTTTCTACTTTGAGGATTCTAAATGAAATGGTCCATCTGCTAAATACCCGAAAAGCTCTGTGCATTTTCTACAGAAATTCCAATTTTGCAATCATTTTCAATGTGACTTTGAAAGCATCTTGGACACAAAAACAAATTGGCTAAGATACAATGAGATTCTGATGACAGCATGAGAACCCAAAACTCCAGAACTGTGTGGACTATCTTCGTGCCTTTTAGGATGTATCTTGTCTTAAAACTTGAAACTCTTGTTAGCACCATAGTCTCTTGGCAGAACAAGGATGATTGTCAACTCCGTTAGCTTTAAGTAGTGACTATATTGCTTAGCCAAAAGGATGCCTCCAAATCATCTCATTCAGTGTGTCAAGACAGCTCCAAAGTCATGCTTAAAAAAGAGACATGGCCTTGCTTTATACACATGCATTGAATGTTGGATAGAGGTAAAGGAACCTTTCGGGATTTCAGATGGGCTCTTTGTAGAGTGCTGCTTCACAAACTGAACAAACTTTTAAAAAAATCTCTCTGAGTTTCAGCAAGTCAGAGGATATATTAGTAGACTAAAGAAGGGAGGCTAAAGACTAATGAAGTCTCCAAAACCACTTTGCAATGTCTCCAAGTTCAAGTTGCATGGTGCATTGATATAAATAAATGGTAAATTGATACTGGTTTTATAACAGGGTAGCCATGGCTTCCAACATCCAACTCTGAGAATTGTCATGACAGTGCTAAAAAATTTCTCTTGGATTCATTCCCAGGAGAAGTGTTCATTAAAGCATTCAAACTCTAGCGTTCCTACAAGTTTCCAAGCCTTCATATTTAAAATTCTGCTCAAGTCTGATTCAAGTATGTGAATTCTGTGCTCAAACTAAATATAAGGATCCCTGACTGGGATTTCTGCATTTTCATTAGTCATGGTTGAAAGGTCTTTTAGTTACACCTACATGATTTTCTCTCTGTAAATACAATTATTTACAGAGCCTGTGCATATTTGATAAAATTAGAGATCTTACCATGAATAGTACATATTTACGTCCTGCTCTAAAAGAGTGCCATTTTAAGTAATTCTTCTTCAAAAGGATGAAGATAAATAAAACTCAGAAAAGCAAAATAGTCGATGTGGACTATCTCCTTTGTTATATCTTGGCTCCATATTATAGATTCCAAACTCACTTGAGTTTGGACAGTTTCCCAATAGAATCCGACTCTTCTTTCCCCCCCCACAAAGACTTTGGAAGAGACCAATATTCTTCTCATTGGTTTTAGACACAGATTCGCTTTAATCTGAGGCAAATATTTTTTAGGGAAATGACTGTATTTTGGCATCTATACAGCTATAAAGCCATACAGCTTTCTCTATCTTTCTGCTTCATCACCCAGAGGACTGTAGATTCTATTTCTTTATAGCTGTTATTAACAGATATTGGTTATTTAAAAATCATAAAAAATAATCTAAAAGTTATTTTTCTGCTGTAGATGAAATACACATTTGAGATTTTCCTGCTGTGGCATAAGAAATTGTGCAGAGAAGTCTGTCCCTATCATGTATGTGCAAACACTTCATTTTAATGAGCTTGCCTTCAGCTACTGAAATAATCTGAGCAAACAGATGCAGCATTTGTGTTTGTATTCTTTTTTTGTCTCTTCAAAATATAGGCTGCTTTATGGTGGCTTATATTCACCCATTCAGTCTTCTAGATCTCAGGTCACCAACCTGTGGTCCATAGACCATTGGTGGTCCATGAGAAAAAATTGGTGGTCTGTGGAGAAACCTTGGCCCCTGGGCCAGATATGTTTCAGTGCAATTAATCCAGTCCAGAAAGAAGAAAGGGAAGGGAAAAGGGGAAGGGACTATGTTCTGCCGGCGTGTTTCAACCGCCCGTAATTACAGGGTAATTAGTCCAGGAAGACACACACCACACGATAAAAGGAAACCCCAAAAGTTTTTATAAACAGAAAAACAGAAACAGCTCCCTTTTTAAATGTCAAAGGGATTTTCTGGTACACACAAGGCACAGGTGAAATGCAATCCAATTGCTCACCCAATAACTGGGAAATTGAGTCCAATTCTAAAGTCCAGAGAGTCCACACACAATCTTGAACAGCACAAAAACCACGATCTTGATGAAACAATGAATCAGATAAACTGCCACAAGGCTAAACCAGCACGCTGTTCTTTTTATCTGTAGCACTAATTACAGCAGCCACACCCAACCATAGGTGGCCTAATTTTCTCTTGTAATAATCCTTCAGTTGTCATCTCCTATGCATCACTCTATGCATGCGTGGATGTGTCATTAATTCTTGTTCAGAATCCAAGGATGATACAGATGATTGATCTCCTCCTGGGCTGTCTGCCAAACTCCCCTCTTCCCTGCCACTCACGCTTCCTTGGTAAGAGGAGGCTTCGTTGGCAGATTCCATTGGGAGCAAAACAAGCCTGCAGCATGTGGATGTTTTCCCCACATCCACCTCCACATTCCTTGGGGCAGGAGCTGGGCCAGAGCTAACCACAACAGGACTACAGCTACAGCTCTGAAATATGGGACTTTCATTCCCAGCAACATCAGCAAGCCATCATCAAATAAGCTTCATTTTTTTGTAATAATTACACTACCTTTAATAATTTTGTTACAATTAAACAACCTTTAAATATTTTGTTATGATTAAATATGCATTTATGATTTTGTTATAATTAAATAAGCATTTATAATTTTGTTATGTTAAATAGGTGCATTTCATATTAATAAAATGGAAGTTGTCTGCTCATTATTTTACAAATGTATTCATCTTTTTTAAAAAAAGAATTGTAGTAGTGACCGGCAGGACTTAAAATTATGAATTTGGTGGTCTGAGGGATTTAACATTATGACCTTGGTGGTCCCTGAGGTCCAAAATGTTGGGGATCCCTGTCCTAACTATATGCCTACCATTTTATCCTGTAATGGTTGAAGAGCCCCAAGAAGAAACTACCACTATGAAATGGTAGTTGGTACATTTTAGGAACAATTAGTCAATGACAATACCATGCATGCAAATGACATTTTATAGAACATTAATGTCAAAATTCTAATTCTGAAAATGGGGTAAAAAAAATGGAAAACATGATGAACCAAAAGCCAGATTTTCAGCTCCTATTAATCAAATGACAAACAGGATATGACACTCTGAGGTACTTAATAATAATAATAATAATAATAATAATAATAATAATAATAATTTATTAGATTTTCTTAATCCTTACATTTTCACCCTCCCTTTAAATGTTCACAGTCTTTTTTCCTTTTATTTTATTTATTTTCATCCTGCCTTGCTTAGTTAAATAAATAAAAGAATGTGGTGAACATATTTAATATTCTTTCCTCTCTTACTTTTGACACAATAAGAAGTTCTAAGGTGAAATGGGATGAAGGAGTATCTGCTGCAAAGCCATCTAGCTGGCTTTCAATCCTAAGGTAGGACTAGAACTCAGGGTCTCTTAGTTTCTAGTCTGGTAAATGGTAAACCAAACTGACTTTTATTTGTTGGTGGTTTATTAAGTTCTTTGTGAGGTTTTCACATTCAGTTTTCAGCCTGGATCAAAATATTGTTTATTTGGGGAGAATAAAGCTTTCAGTCTTGAAGAGAAAGCAAACATGCATCAAATGTGATAATGAAAATTGTGTATAGAGAGGGAGGGTAGCCAACACATTGAATAAAAGTAGTTTATTTATATCAATGACTCTTGGGCAAAGGGAGATAGGATTCCTACAAATTCATTATTCACATTAAAAAAGCAGACGATCCACACCAAAGTCAGTTGTTTTAATCATTGTGATGATAGCAATGATGCCAGGAAACTACAAACCCTAGTATTAGCTCCGACAAAACATCTGGCATGCTTTATCTCAATGGCAGTGGCACTCACAATATCCTGTGATATCCAAATAATACATCACAACCATGCTGCCATTGCATACTTTCCTAACATCTGCCATGACTCTGTAAGGCACATAATTTGCAGGGTGATGTCATGCATATTTTGCCATTTATTTATTTTTATTTTATTTATTTTATTTGTTTGTTTGTTTTGTCCAATACACAATGATACACAATGAAGGTTATAGAGAATATATACGAGTAGAATGTATCAAAAAGAGTATAGAAGGAAAATATAGGAGTAAAATATAACTAGAGAGAATAGCAGAAAATATAAGAGATAAAAGAGATATAATAGTTAGATGATGGATAGAAGAGATAGAAGAGATAGAAGAGAAGATATAGGAGATATAGGAGAGACTATAGGACAGGGGACGGAAGGCACTCTGGTGCACTTATGTATGCCCCTTACTGACCTCTTAGGAACCTGGTGAGGTCAACAGTAGATAGCCTAAGGGTAAAGTGTTGGGGGTTAGGGCATGGACATCGGTTCTTAGAAATCATTTTTAAAAAATAATTCCAAAGATCCATCTAATCAGTACTGACTAAAGTTCTATATATACCTAGCCACATCAATTGACAGTGTCACTTCTCATTGATGTGAAGATCTGTAATTTCTGGAGTGATTCAGAAGCTGGGTGACAATGGCATCTTATAGATTTTGGCACCTCAGGGCAGTGCCTACTCAATCATAGTCCACTATAGTCCTGCTTGTATTCATCACTAGACCAAAGATTCTCACATGGAATAAAGTTTAGACATGAAAAATTATATGGATAGCCCTAATACTCAAGTAATACCTGAAAAGTAGTGATGGGTGAACCCAACGGTGTTCAGGTTCAGCAAGTTCGAACGAACTTCACGCAAAATTAGGCCAAACCCAAACCCAAATGGTTCGTGGCGCCAAAGTTCCACTCCCGGAATCTCTTCGTGGGAGGGATTCCCCAGCTCCTTCAAAGGGAGGTCTTTTCATGTGGAATCTGCCAGTCCTGCCCCTAGAATTTCTTTGTGGGATTCCCCAGCTCCTTTTGTGCCTCCCTCCCAGCCTCCTGACTGGCTGACAGCTCCCCAGTGTTCACCTTCCTCCGCCGCCACCGGCGCCTGGCTCCTCTTCCTCTTCTTAGCAGATAATGGTGGCTTTTGCAGTGTTCGGCATGAACGCTGAACTAAAGCACGGATTTTTTAAAAAATTCAGGTTCGGGTCCGGCATGCCGAACACCACAAAATTTGGTACAGACCTGAATTGTGTGGGTTCGGTTCGCCCAACACTACTGAAAAGTAAACAAATGCTTATATGTTCAGTCCTTTTCAGCAATTGAACATTAGAGATAATGGATTGGGCAGGTACACCAACAATGGAAACCATGCTTATGGGTCCAAGCTAAATCAAACCTCCTGCAACATATTTCATGTTTAAGTAATTCACACTGTAAGGAGGATCTTGGGGATATGCATTAGAATAGATTGCATTGTTTCTGCAAATATTGCAAATCAAAATGACTTATACGGGGCAATGAAGTCACATTATTTTGTCCTTCTTTTGGCTATGACGCTTGTGGGGAATAAATATTTTTTTTATTTTTCTCATCATGTATATGTATACATCTGAACTTGACTGTGTTGTTTCTCTATGTCATACAATACAATGGTACCTCTACCTAAGAATGCCTCTACTTACAAACTTTTCTAGATAAGAACTGGGTGTTCAAGATTTTTTCCCCTCTTCTCAAGAACCATTTTCCACTTACAAACCAGAGCCTCCAAAACTGTAATTGAAAAAGGCAGGGAGCAGCCTCCATGGGGCCTCTCTAGAAATCTCCTGGGAGGAAATAGCACCAAAAAGGTGGGGAGAAGCCTCCATGGGGACTCTCTAGGAATCTTCTCCCTGCGATTGGGGAAACTCTCCCGGTAGTTTCCCCAGTCGCACACGTTATTTGCTTTTACATTGATTCCTATGGGGAAAATTGCTTCTTCTTACAAACATTTCTACTTAAGAACCTAGTCATGGAACTAATTAAGTTAGAGGTACCACTGTATATATAGATGCATGCATGTATGTATTCATTTATTCAGTCAGTCAGTCAGTCAGTCAGGTTTATATAGTGTACATTGGAGGTGGTGACCCTTTGAGAGCTGTATGCAATGAAATTTCAAATTTAATGTATGTTGATTAGTGTACATTCAAAGTGACAATAGTTATTATCTCTCTATCCTTCCCTCCCTCTCTCTTCAAGATAAGGTTTCTCAGTGATGACTCCTATCCTACAGAATATCCTGTTAAAACAGAAAAAGTTGTCTCAATCTGCCTCTGCTCTGAGTGGAATTTTAAAGATAATGTTTTCTGTGTTTTTTTAACAAAATTTGTTCCCAGCATGTGTTACACTCAACGATTGAAATGAATTTGAATTTAATTTCCTTTAAAAAAAAAACAAGGGCTCATAGAAGACCTCTAAGGCTGATATTAAAATATTTTATATTTTATTTTTGTTTTGACCGTATAAGCTGTGGGAAGCCTCAGAAGAGAGAAATAATTAAAAGTATTAACATAAAATAAAGCATGCCAAAATATTTTTGAGCATCTGAGGAATAGACCTTACATAATCCCTTGAGGTCCCTTCTAGTTATTTAGGGTATGGGAGGAGCACATTGTCAATATTCATGAACATTTATGACTTTGGGAAAGTAGCTATAAAGACTGCTAGATAGTTTTCACAATAGTAGCAATTGTAATATTTTAAAAATAACTAAAATAGTTCCCAAGGATATTTCACATTTTCTGTATAATTTCTAATTTGGTGATTGTGATAGTACTGGCTACTTGTTAACATTTACATGAGAATTTGTTGTAAAACATCAGTTCATGAAAGAATAGCTAGATTAGCCTTAGAGATCAATTAATTTATGAAATTGCTGAACCTTAAATCGAAACGATAAAATAAGAGTCATATAAAATGAGACTTTGAATAATTTGTGTCATTTGAGCATTTAAAATGTAACTGGCCTATCTTTTTTAAAAAAGGATTTATATAAGGGTAAGAAATTATCTGACTTAGGGATTTCCAAAACCATGTGCTCTATGTATAAAATAACCCTCATGTGGTTTTAAACTTGTAAGAGTCAAAACTAACAAACTAAATAAAAGTTGCACCAAAAGAGCCATAAAAATTTATCAGGCTTGCTACTGCTGTATGCTTCCTAAAAACAGACCAATATATATATTTGGTCTATATATATTATATATATATATAATTAAGTACATATGAGAAATAAAATAGCAACTGTGGAAATGAATATTTGCTCACTTGCTTACAAGTGTTTGTCATAATCGTTACATAAAATTGCCATTTATGAGACTAAATGTTCTATTTCATATGAAGCAATTTACCAAAATAGTGCTTTTCATTCAGTAGGTGGGTTATATGTATATTCATTTTATAAAAGTTTCCACGTAATGCGACTTCAATGAAATAATGCTTGGATTGACACTCATGGTTATTTAACACAAAATCGAACAGAACAACTCTGAAATGGAAGGTCATTTACCCATTTTAGACAAGCAGCTTGTTCAGTTTGGCAATTTCTTGCTTTTGCATGTAATTAACCATTCCATTGAAAGAGTAAGATGTAAATAAGGCCATATAGGACATCTGATTTATATTACTCAAGTGATTAAGTGTTATTTTATCATAGATTCCTCTCTTGCTGATAGCAAATGAAACAAAGGTATCATACAGAAGGGAAAGAAATTATAGATAGGAATATTGAATAAATTCTCCATGGATTTGGTCTATGTAGGAATATGATCTGTCAAAGTTGATCCTCTTGGGTGCACACACAAAGAGCATGTATTGCAAAAAGACTCTTTTACACAGCACCAGGGTGAAATCCAGCAGGTTCTGACAGGTTCTGGAGAACCGGTAGTGAAAATTTTGAGTAGTTCAGAGAACCAGCAAACACCGCCTTTGGCTGGCCCCAGAGTTGGGTGGGAATGGAGATTTTACAATATCCTCCCCCCAGGAATATGGCAGAATGGAGATTTTGCAGTATCCTTTCCCCGCCACACCCAACAAGCCATGCACACAGAACTGGTAGAGAAAAATTTTGAATTTCACACTTGCACATCGCTGCTTCTGTTTCACCAAATCCTCTAAACCCAATTCATCTACTTATGTCATCTTCTGCATTCTGACCAACAGAAGAGTCAAACAAACAAACAAACAAACAAACAAACAAACAAACAAACAAACAAACAAACATCATTAATATTTTATCCCATGTTCTGTGGCATTTAAAAAAAATACTTTTGACACCCTCACACCATGCAAAAAAAGGAAAGAAAAAAATGCCTGTCTCCACCATGTCTTATGCAGCCAGTTGATATTTTATGTGTGGTTATGTACGAGCTGCTGCAATGGCTTGAGCAAAGAAGAAAGGACATATGTTCTAAACCAGTTGGTTGGGGAGATCTGAAAGTTGACATTCATCCATCTTAATTTCAAAATGTCCTAGGCCAGGGGTGTCAAATTCTATTTCATTGTTGGCTGCATCAAATTTGTTTTTGACCTTTTGGCCCAAGGTGGGTGTGGCCAGGGTGAGCATAACTACCCTGATGTTGCTCATGTCTCAATAGACATGAAATAAAGGGTCACCATCAGTAAGCTGTTGGACAGTATTACTTGGTCTGTTGTGTAGATGTTTGGGTGGTTCAGGGTGGGGAATTTGTGTTGGGTGGGGCATTCTTTTTTTATTGTTATGTTATTATTTATTATTATTATTATTTATTAGATTTGTATGCCGCCCCTCTCCGCAGAGTGTGTTGGGACTGGTCATGTGAATTTTGTTGTATGGGTATACAGTGATCCCCCGCTCGTTGCGAGGGTTCCGTTCCAGGACCCCCCGCAACGAGCAGGTTTTCGCGAAGTAGCGCTGCGGAAGTAAAAACACCATCTGCGCATGTGCAGATGGTGTTTTTACTTCCGCAGCGCTAGCGAGGAGCCGAAGATTGGGGGCGGCGCGGCTGTTTTAAAATGTCGCCGCCGACATGGGGGGATCGCTAGCACCCCCCCTAACCCAGGTTGGGGGTTCGGGGGGGTGCTAGCGAGCCCCCCATGTCGGCGGCGACATTTTAAAACACCCGCGCGGCTTTCCAATGAGTCCCGAAGACAAACGTCAAACTTCCGCGTTTGTCTTCGGGACTCATTGGAAAGCCGCGCGGGTGTTTTAAAACGTCGCCGCCGACATGGGGGGCTCGCTAGCACCCCCCCCCGAACCCCCAACCCAGGTTTGGGGGGGTGCTAGCGAGCCCCCCATGTCGGCGGCGACGTTTTAAAACACCCGCGCGCCTTCCAAACTGAGCCCTCAAGCCAAGCGCCAAAGGTGAACTTCTGCGCTTGGCTTGAGGGCTCAGTTTGGAAGGCGCGCGGGTGTTTTAAAACGTCGCCACTGACATGGGGGGCTCGCTAGCACCCCCCCGAACCCCCAACCCGGGTTTGGGGGGGTGCTAGCGAGCCCCCCATGTCGGCGGCGACGTTTTAAAACACCCGCGCGCCTTCCCAACTGAGCCCTCAAGCCAAACGAACCCGGGTGGCCGGGCGAGCAGCGAGCGAACGGCGGGTGGCCGGGCGAAGGGCGGGCAAGCGGCGAACGGCGGGCGAGCGGGTGCTGGGGAGGGCTTCTCGCTCTCCCGCCAGCAAGAGGGGGAGTGAACGGCGTGGGCAGGCTGCGGACAAGCCGTTCGCTCGGGCCGCTTCCCAGCTGAGTACTCAGCTGGGAAGCGGCCCGAGCGAAGCGGCAGCAGCGAGGAGTTTGCGTGGGCGGTGGGGAAACGCCTTGCTGATGCCCGCCAAGAGGGGGAAGACCTAGGGAAGCCGCCCAGCAGCTAATCTGCCCGGCGCCATCTACGCATGCGTGTCCATAGAAAAAAAAGGGCACGCATGCGCAGATGGTGTTCTGACTTCCGGGTTCAAAAATCGCAAATTAGCCTGTTCGCAATGGTCGGGGACGCAATAACCGGGGGATCACTGTATTGTGTATATACATACAATGAGTCGTTGGAGAAGGGCAGCCTACAAATCGCACCTATAAATAAATAAAGTATTTATTATTATGTTGGTCTGAGCACTCTGCCAGCAAAAATGGGTTCCCAATCTCTGTTTTTGGCTGGGACAGCTTTCTGCAACCCTCTGCCAGTGAAAATGGAGCTAGGGAGGGTGACACGTGGCCCTCCTGAGCTCTGATTTCTCTAGCAGAGACACAATGGGTTGGTCCTTTGCTGTTTCCAGGGCAGCTCTGTAGGTCATTTCTAAGCATGCCATAGACTGGGTCTGTCTGTGGGCCTTGAGTTTAATGCCCCTGTCCTAGGTGATGCTTAGAGATGAGAATCAGGAACAGGATGCTCTGTTTGGGTTAGCAAGACAGAAACATATCTAGGTTGTTGGGTATTTTTTAAATTCCTTTAACCAGCACAAAACAGAACAAAGATAAATTGCTGGCAACTGCCCTTTCACTCAATTTAGGGAACAGTTGTTAGAGAAAAATGAAACAAAGCAAGACCAAGCAGTAGCCAAGCCCTTCACAGGTGGCTGATCCCCTGCAGAAGAGAAACCGACAGAGCTCTTGCCAATTTCATCCTGGCTCTTTTCACTAGGGATCCTGTGAATACAGAAACATTTGCAAGGCACTGCAAAGAATCCAAGTTGTCCAGATTAAAGCACCCTGTTTTTCAAAGTGGAATCAGTAGGCTGATGTGGATTCACATAATCCTATGCCCAAACAAACAAATCTTGAATGATGACTGCGATGTGAGAAGTTACCAATTCCAGGACCCATGAATCATCTTTGAGTGAAATCATAAATACTTTCATCACGTTATATCAATATTATTAAATATTAAATTCAGCATTTTTGTACTAGGACTATGCAGTGTTTAGGCTCTGAAGGGAAAAAAGTTGTTAAAAGCGAAGGATAATCATATAGCACTGATCATTTCTTAAAGCAATGGAATCTTCTGAACTTTAGCATAATCCTTGGATGAGCCATGTTTGGCTTAGACCACAGGTGTCAAACTCACAGAATCATGTTGCTGTCACGTGATGTATTGAGACATTTTTTCCCTTGGCAGAACTGGGGTGGGTGTGGCTTGTGTGTGATGCATCCGGTCCACCAATTTGAAACCCCTGGCCTTAGACTATGGCAGTATTTATTTATTCATTCATTCATTCATTCATTCATTCATTCATTCATTCATTCATTCATTCATTTACTTACTTATTTATTTATGTATTTATGTACGTATTTATTTATTTATTTATTTACTTACCTACCTACCTACCTACCTACCTACTTACTTACTTACTTACTTATTTATTTATTTATTTATTAGATTTGTATGCCACTCCTCTCCAAAAACTCAGGGCAGCTCATAACAAGAACAACAATGTAACAAATCTAATACATTAAAAGAAGTCTAAAAACCATTATTTAAAAACCATACAATGCACTCATACCATACATAAATAATATAACCCAGGGGCTAAGCTTCCCCATGTCTGATGACATAGGTCGGTCTTTAATAGCTTACAAAGGGCTAGGAGGGTGAGGGAAGTTCTAATCACCAGGGGGAGTTGGTTCCAGAGGGCTGGGGCCGCCACAGAGAAGGCTCTTCCCCTGGGACCCGCCAGACAGCATTAGGGGGACCAAATTGGTCACTGAGATTTGTGCTGCAGAAGGCAGTTCCGAAGGTATTCTGGTCCGATGCCAAAGGCTTTATAGGTCATTACCAACACTTTGAATTGTGACCGGAAACTAATCAGAAACCAGTGCAGGCCGCTGACTGACCCCTGCGGCACCGCGCAAGGAAGAGACCTAGAGGTTGACCTCTGACACCCCACTAACACCAACTGCGACTGACCAGAGAAGTAGGAGGAGAACCACTGCAGAACAGTGCCTCCCACTCCCAACCCCTCCAGTTGGTGCAGAAGGATACCATGGTCGATGGTATCGAAAGCCGCTGAGAGGTCAAGAAGCACCAGGACAGAGGATAAACCCCTGTCCCGGGCCTGCCAGAGATCATCCATTAGCGCAATGAAAGCGGTTTCCATGCTATAACCGGCCTGAATCCTGACTGTTGAGGGCCTGGATAATTGGCTTCTTTCAAGGACCGTTGGAGCTGGAGTGACAACACCTTCTCGACAACCTTCCCCATAAAGGGAAGGTTGGAGACTGAACGATAGTTGTTGAGAATGGCTGGGTTCAGGGAAGGCTTCTTGAGGAGGGGGTGCACAAGTGCCTCCTTGTAGGGAGCTGGAAAGGACCCCCTCCTCAAAGAAGCATTGACAATCTCCTGGACCCAGCTCCATGTCACCTCTCTGCTGGCCAAAATGAGCCAAAAGGGACACGGATCCAGTAAACAGGTGGCGGAACTCACAGATCCAATGGTCTTGTCCACTTCATCAGATGTCACCAGGTCAAACTCCTTCCAAACAGGTGGACAACAACGAGCTCCAGTCACCTCGACTGACTCATTGTCAGCCAACTCTGCTATCCAATTGGAGTCAAGGTTCCATCTGGATCCGAGCAATTTTATCAGCGAAAAATATGTTAAAATCCTCGGCATTGCTCTGCAAGGGCTCCTCAACTCCCCCCTGGTTAAGAAGGGAGCGAGTTACCCTAAACAGAGCGGCCGGGCGAGATTCTTAATGTACACCTTTCTAACTTTAAACCCGAAGACTTATTTTATACCTCTCTGCCTCTTATGTTGTTATATTTATCAGCAGTCCTAAATAGAAACACTGAGGAGGAAAAACAATTCAGAGCAGAATCTGAAAGCCAGCAAATTATGAAGAGTTATTTAAAACTCCCCCATCACAAATGTGTTTTAATTCTAGTGCTTTTCCATGAGCCCCTTATAGAGATAGATGTGAAAGTAGAGATTAAAATGAGATTATTTTGCAGAAAGATCCTACTTGCTGTTTTGTTATCTGATGAATCACGGATAAATCTGCTGCAATACTCTAGGTGCCATCTTGTTAAGAATAATAAAACCAAGAAAAACTCTTGCAATGATTATAATATCTGTCTTGCTGTCAGTATGAATACAATTCAAGAACAGTAAGCAGTATAGAACATGTTCAACAGCACCCCAAAGGTGCTTTTTCAAAAGGCAACTGGAATTTCTGGTTAAAAGAATGCAAATGACCAGCTGTCTGCAAGGATCTTTCCATTCCCCACCATCCAGCCAGAGCTGAAAAAGCTTCTTGGAGCTTCTTGGAGATGAGAAGTGAAAGAGCATCTAAAAAAATCCAGAAAGTCCAGTTGCCTCTTGAAAAAGCACCTTTGGGACAACCATGATCTGGATGCAGTGAAGGGCTACCAAAATGTTTACTACTACACTGTGGGTGTCGCTTATTCAGGATACCCTGTATTTTCTTTCAATATCTTTCAGTGCAAATTGGGTGCTCTGGGGTGGAGCTCCATTTTTGCTACCCACTGCGTCCGTCCCCCCATCTGGGCAGTAGTGTACCGCTGCCTAGATTGCTGACAATCTCCATAGACATATATTTTCAAGAGTAGAGCTGCACAGAAAATTTAAAGGACTAACATAAGCAAGGAAGAGAAACAGTGAGTTGCTTGCACTAAAGGTGTGTTTATTACATACACTGACTGTACATAAAATAACACTCCCAAGACAATGCCCTGAATATGTAACTACATGTACTGTACTTATTTAACATTCACTGTAGTCTGCATTGCATTTGATTGGAAGGAAATATTCCAAGGAATAGAGAAACAATAGCAGATGTGCAGGAATTGTATCAATATATCCTAGCTCTACTTCTCCAGCCCCAAAGCAGATGCTACAGATAAGGCCAAATTGTGATTTAATACTTGCTTATATATGAGATGTGTTTCTAAAAAACATTTTTTTTAATGTATATCCAAATAAAATTCAAAGATAATCGTACATGGAGCTAAAAAGCCCAGGATATGTATCAAATGCAACATTCAGCTCAGACTCTGATTAGACGATTTGGAGAAAGTCCTGTTTCAAATCCGACCAATTTAGCTCCTGCCTACTTTAATTTGGGGATAAATCCCAAGCGAGATTCAGAAATTCAAAACTTGCCCCCTCTCACCAGCAACCCTTGGAAATCAGTCAATCTGTCTGCAGCAAGGCTGTACAAAGCATTCCATAGAGAGACTTTGCAAATGCGGGGGAAACCCTTCTTCAAATTGTTACAGCAGATGCTTCTCATACAAGGCTTAAACATGTCCTTCAAAAGTTGAGCATGGTGGGTGTGCATACACAGCCATACCACTCTGCTTTCAAGGAAATACTGTAGTTTTAGGAATGTTTCTGTAAAGTTCCTGTAAGATTTACACATATATGAAAGAAAAAGAGATTGATAGTTTAGTGTTTTGGGGTTTTTTGGCTCTTTTCTCTGGAATGATGCACTTTACATTCCAGAGAAAATTATATGCAAAAAGTACCTTTGTAGCTTTGGGGTAGGAAAAATATTCCCTAATCTGAATGGTTGCTGCTGGCAATTCAAATGAAAACACCATATGTTTTAGAGCTAACTTTCATAAAATGTCTTCCAAATGCTTTCCTCCCACCAGAGTTTACGATGAATGTTCCTCACTCCTCCCATCCTCTCTTTATAATTGTATGGGTAATGATATTGTTTGTGAACACCAGAGCCTCACAAAATGAGTGCAAGAAATACTGAACCTTCACATCTAGAGGAAAGCTCGGGGCATGATCTTAAGAAGAAAGTGTGCCAAAACTTGATTCTCTAAGTGAAGATAATGTTATGAATTCAAAATGTATGCAATATAACATTATGATTGCACAGTGTATAAACAGTAAAATTTGCAGACAGCCACAGATAACAGGGTGAGTCAAAACAATGAAGCATATAACCTATACACATGAGAAACAGAAGAGAAAAGACAAAACATTTAAAAAGCACACGAACTTTAAACATTGAACTGAAATTGGGTGGGGTGGCAAATAAGAATTTGGTATACAACTGAGTTTAAACAAACCAGAAGATGATTAACAAAAAAGCAATCAATAAAACTTATGAGTATGTGATGTGTAAATGAATGATTTTGAAAAGAAGTAGGAACATAAAGACAGGCTAATAGTTTGGTATAAAGACTAAGAAATAAATTAATTTTGAGAATGACTAAAATCAAGAAGGATAAGGTAACCGCACAAAATTTTTCTTTGTCTAAGGGGTTCAAAATATTCCCATTTAGCTAAGTCTGAACAAAAAGGGAGAATATAAAATTTGGCATTCCATTTGGGTAAGTTTTCTAGTTTGGAGCTGAAGAAATCCGCTGTTTAATTGGCCAGCGGAAGGTTGCATCGGGGCCGGAAGGACGCGGCCCAGCTGTTCTGCCTCTTCCGGGACGGCGGTCTTGTATGAAAATGTGAGACTACCATCCCTTGCTTTGTGCGTCATAATGCAAGCACTTCCTGATTGTGGGGGGCGTGGCCGGGTGAGCCCTATTTATAGGGCTGCACCACGCGGCCTCTTCCTTTCCCCCTGGGCAGTCTCAATGCAAACACCCGCCCACCCTCCCTGTTTTACAGTGTGCCCATGGGGGTCGCCCTAGGGAGCTGAACAGGAATTTTTTGTGACCTCTGTGTCTTAGTGGCGGCCGTTTTTTCGCCTATTCCACACTGCAGTGAAGGATGGACTGGTTACGGCGTGTCTCACATCTAGTTCTAATTTGGTCAACTGACTTTCCCTTTGGTCACTGGGGTAGGCAGGTTAGTGATAGCAACTCCGTGTTCTCCTTTGGGTATCTTTCAAAGATGATGGACAGCCTCTCGCCAGGAACTCAAGGTACCTTGTAGCCGGGGCAATTGGAGGGGGGATGCCCTTGGGACTCACCAGTGATGGGCTCCTACAGGAATGGTCAGGAATGTAGTTATGGTAGCAAAATTTGGAGCTTCACCCCAGAGCACCCAATTTGCACTGAAAATTGTTCAAACAAAATGCATAAGCCATGCCCACAGTGTGGTAGTAAACATTTTGGTAGCCCATCACTACATCTAACCCAATATCTGGATGGGAATTGGATGGTGAGTCCTCCTACATGCTAATGCATGGCCAGGTACCTGGTGAAGGCATCAGTACTTTCGCCTGGTTCAGCAAGCAGCTATGCACATAGTTGCCCAGGAATGTTATTTATTTATTTATTTATTACTTAGATTTGTATGCCGCCCCTCTCCGAAGACTCGGGGCGGCTCACAACATGTAAAAACAAATCATAAGCAATCAGACAAATTTAAAATATTTAAATATTTAAAAACCCCATATGCTAGCAGACACACACACAGACATACCATGCATAAATTAAACGTGCCCAGGGGGAGATGTTCAGTTCCCCCATGCCTGACGGCAAAGGTGGGTTTTAAGGAGTTTACGGAAGGCAGGAAGAGCAGGGGCAGTTCTAATCTCCGGGGGGAGTTGGTTCCAGAGGGCCGGTGCCGCCACAGAGAAGGCTCTTCCCCTGGGGCCCGCCAACCGACATTGTTTAGTTGACGGGACCCGGAGAAGGCCCACTCTGTGGGACCTAATCGGTCGCTGGGATTCGTGCGGCAGGAGGCGGTCTCGGAGATATTCTGGTCCGATGCCATGAAGGGCTTTAAAGGTCATAACCAACACTTTGAATTGTGACCGGAAATTGATCGGCAGCCAATGCAGACTGCGGAGTGATGGTGAAACATGGGCATACCTAGGTAGGCCCATGACTGCTCTCGCAGCTGCATTTTGCACGATCTGAAATTTCCGAACACTTTTCAAAGGTAGCCCCATGTAGAGAGCATTACAGTAGTCGAACCTCGAGGTGATGAGGGCATGAGTGACTGTGAGCATTGAGTCCCGGTCCAGATAGGGCCGCAACTGGTGCACCAGGCGAACCTGGGCAAACGCCCCCCTCGCCACAGCTGAAAGGTGTTGTTCTAATGTGAGCTGTGGATCGAGGAGGACGCCCAAGTTGCGGACCCTCTCTGAGGGGGTCAATAATTCCCCCCCCAGGGTAATGGACGGACAGATGGAATTGTCCTTGGGAGGCAAAACCCACAGCCACTCCGTCTTATCCGGGTTGAGCTTGAGTCTGTTGACACCCATCCAGGCCCCAACAGCCTCCAGGCACCGGCACATCACTTCCACCGCTTCATTGACTGGGCATTGACTGGGTTATAGAGTAGTATGTCCGCACCATCGTTTTAGTGGCCACTGCAGGTCCTGGTTATTTGTTAATAATAACCATATTTAATAACTATCATCCTGTCTCCAACCTTCCCTTTATGGGGAAGGTGGTTGAGAAGGTGGTGTCGCTCCAGCTCCAGCAGTCCTTGGAAGAAGCCAATTATTTAGGCCCCCAGCAGTCAGGATTCAGACCCGGCTACAGCATGGAAATTGCTTTGGTCGCGCTGGTGGATGATCTCTGGCAGGCCCGGGACAGGGGTTTATCCTCTGTCCTGGTGCTTTTTGACCTCTCAGCAGCTTTCGATACCATCGATCATGGTATCCTTCTGCGCTGGCTGGAGGGGTTGGGAGTGGGAGGCACCATTTTACAGTGGTTCTCCTTCTACTTCTCTGGTCGGTCGCAGACTGTGTTGGTGTGGGGGCAGAGGTCATCTCCAAGGTCCCTACCTTGTGGGGTTCCTCAGGGGTTGTTTCTCTCCCCTCTGCTGTTTAATATATACATGAAACCACTGGGTGAGATCATCCAAGGGCATGGAGTGAGTTACCATCAGTACGATGATGACACCCAGCTGTACATCTCCACCCCATGTCCACTCAGCAAAGCAGTGGAAGTGATGTGCCAGTGTCTGGAGGCTGTCAGGGTCTGGATGGGTGCCAACAGGCTCAGACTCAATCCAGACAAGACGGAGTGGCTGTGGGTACTGCCTCCCAAGGACATGTCCATCTGTCCATCCATCACCCTGGGGGGGGAATTATTGACCCCCTCAGAGAGGGTTCTTAACTTGGGCATCCTCCTCGATTCTCAGCTAACTTTATAACACCATTTTTCAGCTGTGTCGAGGAGGGCGTTTGCCCGGGTTCGCCTGGTGCACCAGTTGCGGCCCTATTTGGACAGGGAGTCTTTGCTCATGGTCACTCATGCCCTTATCACCTCGAGGTTCAAGTACTGCAATGCTCTCTACATGGGGCTACTCTGAAGAGTGTTCGGAAACTTCAACTTGTCCAAAATGCAGCCACGCGAGCAGTCTTGGGCCTTCCAAGAAATGCCCACATATCACCATCACTCCGCGGACTCCATTGGCTACTGATCAGTTTCCAGGCACAATTCAAAGTGTTGGTTATGACCTATAAAGCCCTACATGGCACAGGACGAGATTATCTCCGAGACCGCCTTCTGCCGCATGAATCCCAGCGACCAGTGAGGTCCCACAGAGTTGGCTTCCTTAGGGTCCCGTTGACCAAACAATGTTGGCTGGTGGGACCTAGGGGAAGAGCCTTCTCTGTGGGAGCCCCGGCCCTCTGGAATCAACTCCCCCCAGAGATTCGCACTGCCCTCCCCGAAAGAGTTTAAAAACTCATCTTTGCCGCCAGGCTTGGGACTCTTAGATCTTCCAATGACCACTGAATGCCCTAAGTATGATTGCTGAATGTTTGGTTAATAAGTCAATTTTTTAGGTTAATCTTCTCTTTTTAATTGTTTTTAATATTGTAGTACTAATTGGATTATATTATTGTTCTGTTTTTTATATATGCTGTGAGCCGCCCCGAGTCCTCGGAGAGGGGCGGCATACAAATCCAAATAAATAAATAAATAAATAAATAAATAAATAAATAAATAAATAAATAAATAAATAAATAAATAAATAAATAAATAAATAAATAAATAAATAAATAAATAAATAAATAAATAAATAAATAAATAAATAAATAAATAAATAAATAAATAAATAAATCATTAAAGTTTGGTTTAACTCAATAAAGTGACCCTATTTAATTCCAGCTATTGTTTGTCTGTGGTCTTTTTCTGCATCTGGCGCAACATGCTTAGAAGGCAGTAAAGTGCTTAGAAGGATATTAATTCTAGTTTAATTTTGGGAAGATCCTCTTTTTTGATTCTCCCATGATCTTGATGATATCACAAATCTCTCCAAATGAACATGAGGTGAGTCAGAAATTTAATTGAATTAAACGCACATCCTTACAACAAACTCTGATTGATGCAATTTGTTTGTCCTCTCATCTCCCTCATTTTAAGAGATATTCAACGTTAGGATTTTGCGCTGGTTCAGAATTGGCATTGCACCTGTCCGATGAGGTGACATGGACTCATTTTAGAGTTTTGTTGGTCTTTGGGGAAATGGGCATTTTGGGCCAGTTGACTTTCACTTCTACAAGACAGGTGGTTGCTCTTAACCCCATTGGCTCCTAGGACTAAATGGGCCATTTAATTTTAAGATTAATGCTAATAAAACAAAATGGAATAAAATGGAATGGTTCCTCACAGCTGACTATTACATTACTGAATGGAAGGAAGCAACAGACAGAACTTTTGGTAAAGGATCTGCTTTCTTAGCCTGGACTGGAACACTTGTGAAAAGCATTGCAAGAATCTGCCAGCAATCAAAAACTCCCCCAGCAAGTCTAGCCATATTTTAAAGTGGAATTCCTTCATCTTATTTACAGTAGTTAGGGCTTATTCCCACCAACTTTTTTGTCTCTCTTTCTCTCTCTCTCTCCTCCTCCTCCTTCCTCCTCTCTTTCATGTATATATACATGCATATATGTATATATCACCACCACCACCACCATTATCTATCCATTTTAGGATGAAGGCCTCTTCCACATGTTTCCAACCAATATGGTCACGAGCTTTCTTTTGCCAATTGGACCTGCAATACTTGCTGTTGTCATCTATCTATCTTTTTTAAGGTTTCTTTTGTAGATTCTTTTTATCAGTGGGAACTATACTGTGTGTGTATGTGTGAATAAATAAACAAACCAATCAATCAATAATCTGGCTGCGATTTACCAACATGGCTTCATTACACCTTTCAGGCAAATAATTTGGATGTTTCCTTTCTCTATGAAAGTACAGTGGTATCTCTACTTATGAACTTAATTCCTTTTGTGACCAGGTTCTTAAGTAGAAAAATTTGTAAGAAGAAGCAATTTTTCCCATAGGAATCAATGTAAAAGCAAATAACATGTGCGATGGGAAAACCACAGGGAGGGTGGAGGCCCCTTTTCCTCCCCGGAGATTCCTAGACAGGCCCCATGGAGGCTTCTCCCCACCTATTCCGGCCATGTTTCCTCCCAGGAGATTCCTAGAAAGGTCCCACAGAGGCTTCTCCCCAGCTTTTCCAGCCCTGTTTCCTCCCAGGAGATTCCTAGAGAGGCCCCACAGATGCTTCTCCCTGCCTTTTCCAGTTACAGTTTTGGAGGCTTGTGTTTTTAAGTGGAAAATGGTTCTTGAGAAGAGGTTAAAAAATCGTGAACACCCAGTTCTTATCTAGAAAAGTTCGTAAGTAGAGGTGTTTGTAGATAGAGATACTTTGCACAGCTTCTCACTGTAGAAACATGGGTAATAGAATGGAATTATTTTGCAAAGTATTATTTTTTTCTTGACTGATTGGGAAGAGGTGGCTTTTGCTTTTCCATAACCCAGTGCACCAGATCAGGAACAGTGGCACTAGTTGAATAAGGGGTTTCATGCCTTCTTATTGATTTGCTGAAGGAAATACTGATTAAGCACTCTACTCTCAGCATATTCCCTGTCTTTTGAAGCCCAGCAATAGTGAAGAGAAAGAAGAATCAGTTTTGAATTATTTTAAAGGGATTGTGAAATGCAGATGGTGATGGCATGGAAGCATCATTAGGATTTATTATTTGGTTACACAGATATGTACACAAAAGGCAGACTGTGAGCAAAGTCTGGTAATCTAAGACTTCAACTGCTGAAAAATGATTTGAATCCTCAAATTTTTACTCTGAAGGAATGAAACAATATTTTCTTACCATACCATACAGATTGGACCTAGCTAGAGAGATTTCAGTACCCTGTGTTTGTGAAGAATTGTTTCTGATTGAACAGAATGAAAATATACGACACTGATCAGAAGGAGAAGCGAGGAGTTGAGTCAATGGAAGATCAGCATCATCTGCAGCATTTACAAGCTTATCCTGTCTATCATGAGCAGTCTTATTATACCATATTTCCTAACTAGCATTCTGGGACTTGAAGTCCACACATCTTAAAGTTACTAAAGTTGAGGATCTCTGCTCTAGAAATTTGTATATAAGGTTTTGTTGCCTTACTCTGGTGCTGTGGAAAACAAAACACTTTTTGTTTTGATGCCCCTTCAGGAAACATACTACTATATCTTTCTTTCTTTCTTTCTTTCTTTCTTTCTTTCTTTCTTTCTTTCTTTCTTTCTTTCTTTCTTTCTTACCTACCTACCTACCTACCTACCTACCTACTTACTTACTTACTGACTTATTTATTTATTTTATTAATTCGGCTTCTATGCCGCCCTTCTCCTGAGGCTTAGGATGGCTTACATGTCTCTTCCTTATGCTAAATATGCCCAATTCTCTAAATATGATCTCACTTTCAAAAAGATATTGACAAAATTGAATGGGTCCAAAGACGGGCTACAAGAATGGTGGAAGGTATTAAGCATAAAACGTATCAGGAAAGACTTAAAGAACTCAATCTGTATAGTCTGGAGGACAGAAGGAAAAGGGGGGACATGATCAAAACATTTAAATATGTTACAGGGTTTAAATAAGGTCTAGGAGGGAAGTGTTTTTAATAGGAAAGTGAACACAAGAACAAGGGGACACAATCTGAAATTAGTTGGGGGAAAGATCAAAAGCAACGTGAGAAAATATTATTTTACTGAAAGAGTAGTAGATCCTTGGAACAAACTTCCAGCAGACGTGGTTGGTAAATCCACAGTAACTGAATTTAAACATGCCTGGGATAAACATATATCCATTGTAAGATAAAATACAGGAAATAGTATAAGGGCAGACTAGATGGACCATGAGGTCTTTTTCTGCCGTCAGTCTTCTATGTTTCTATGTTTCTTTTAATCATTTCCCCCCACAGGATTTAGCCACTTGATCTCTCACCATTATTGTTGCTTTTTTCTGTATGAATTCAGCAAATCAGGGATCAGATATCAGAGTGATGATGATTTGCCATTCTTCAGCAAATCTGTCACAAACTGAAGACAATGCTTTTTGCCATTCTGCCTGCAGTAACACTTTTTCTCATTTCATATAATATGCATTAGTCAATTTCTTTGCTATGCTTTGGCACAATTTTGACAGTGAACCTCAGATACAGTATATTCACACCAAGAAGATTGCTGTAAAAATGTGATGCACGGAATTTATCCTTACGGATTCCTTATACAGGATACTTATTTATTTAGAGGCAACAGGTCTATGAAATGTTAATCAGAAATGTCCTATCTTATCCCTTTATGCATTACTGTATTGTATATTTGCTAAAATTTAGAGATGGACCTAAAGTAGCTTACCACATGTGACATATTAGGATGGAGTATAAACATTAAAATTATTATCAGAGAAATTACCTGTCTATCAACAATCCTTGTTATAGAGCTCCTATATATACAGAGTGTTGGAAATTGACAGTCAGTTGACAGTGACGCAAATATTGTTTTTACTTTTAGAAACGATACCTTGCACACATGCCAACTTTTGTGCTCTTTGTTCTCCTTCTCTTCCCAGGTCAATGCTACCAATTGCTTGCCATTAATCCCAAATGCACATGCACAAGAATAGTAATATCTCTGTATATGAATACAGAGATGCCCTGTCTGGGGAAAAAAAGAAAAAAGGAAAGAAAGAAAGAAAGTAAGAAAGAAAGAAAGAAAGAAAGAAAAAAGGAAAGAAGAAAGAAAGAGAGAAAGAAAGAAAGAAAGAAAAAAGGAAAGAAAGAAAGAAAGAAAGAAAGAAAGAAAAAAGGAAAGAAAGAAAGAAAGACGGAAAGAAATAAAGAAACAATAGACACATTGAGCTGCCGAAAGTAATGGGGCTAATTAATATCATCTTGACTCGAACACACTCGCCACATTCCTCCCCCAGATAAGAGAAACATGACACAGCCTGTCTCCTTTCTGTTCCTTGCAGACACAGACCATAACTTCCTCTCCCACTCCTCCCAGGCCAGAGGAGAATGCTGTTCCTCAACCCCTTTCAGTGGCCATGGACAGTTCACAGTCCATTTTCAGCAAAGGGGAAAGGAAATACTGTAACGGAAGCCTACCACCCCATAGATTCTCATGCGAAAGTGTGTGGCGCTATCAAACAAACAGAACTGATGTTCTCTGAATGATACATTAGAGGCAATTTGGACAGGCTACAAGGATTTTGGCAAGCACTTATGCTATGCATTATGTCTCTTCATCTTCCACTACAGTCTTGGAAGGAGCACAACTAGGACATGAAGGTGTGGGAGAAAAATTATTGCCCAGAAGGGGGCGGGAGGGGGGGGGAATTCCAGCAGAGGGTGATTTTAAGCAGAAGCATGGAGCACAATTAAGGGGGGAAAATGACTTATTTCTACCCCACTCCTATAGTACAGACCTTGGAATAACTACACTGAAATTGTTATTCGATCACTATAGGCTTCTGATGTGATAAATCTCACTGGGGGGAAGAAAAGGATGTTCATAACTATTCTGTTACTTTCATTAGCTTACTTTTATGAGGGGTCTAATGAGAGGTGCAGTTTACTGTCAACTCTGGCAACTTCATAAATGTGATTAAATCATAAATCCTAAAACTGCTTGGATTAATTGGTTGAATTGATTCAACTGATTAATCCAAGGACATTGTTAAGTATGGGCTTATGGCATCTCCCCCAAACATAATTTCTCTTTTTGTTTCCAGATTAATGGAATGCAGGTGGCAATTTAATGTTTGTTTACTTTTTCCTTTGTCTGCTTAACTGCTTGATGGCTAAACAATTTTCTGGGGGAATTGCAGCGAGCAAGGAAAAGGTTCACACAATTCTTTCTCCATATGCTACAGCTCACGGAAACATATGTATATATTCTTCATTGGTACATAGCAACTTTGCTGTTGTGTCATTTTATCATATAATGAATCTCTGCAGTTTTACAAGTGGGTGAAGAATGACCTGTGTATCTCTTCAGCCATGAGATATAATCAACCGGCTATTTATCTCTATTGAAGGACAACATATCCCAAAAGGGAGAATATATGTGTATGTGTGTTTGTGTGTGTGTGTGTGCGTGCACACGTGTGCGAGTATATACACATATACATTTTCATCGATTTTCACTGGTATATCTATATAAGTCTTGGCATATTCTGGTCTTTTCCCAGGTAAGATTGATAGTATCCTGGTGACATTTCAACGAGATCCCACTTGTCATCTTCAGGCTGGTGCTTTCGGCTTTGTGCTCAGGTAAACAAAATGTGGTCTGAGCTGCTGTCCTTCTATAAATACTGGTACATGGGTGTGACAGATTTGAGTTCTTTAAGAACTCTGGGGTGGATGCCATCTGGACCCATTGCCTTATTTATCTTTAATCGTTCAAGTTCTTCTAAGACATCAGCTTCTAAGATCACTGGAGATGATTCCATACAGCTGGAAGCAATGCTATATCCCTCTATAGTATTATTTTGTAAGGTGTCTTTTGAGAAAACTGAACAGAAGTAGCTATTGAAATGGTCAGCGATCTCCTTATTCCCATTAATGCATGTATTATTCCTGGTACTAAGCTTCGTGATGCTGCAGTTTTTCTTCTTCCTATCACTAATATATCTGAAGAAGGTTTTATCCCCCTTCTTTACAGATAAGGGCAGACTAGATGGACCATGAGGTCTTTTTCTGCCGTCAGACTTCTATGTTTCTATGTTTCTATTTGGCAATTTCTTCCTCTTTTGAAGCTTTAGCAGCATATATTATCTGTTTCGCCTCCTTCTGTCTCATTTTATACACCTCTCTATCAGCTATACTATAATTATTCTTTCGTTGGAGTGTTTGGTTCTGGAACTTAATTTAGTTCTTTCAAAATCAATTTCATGTCCTGTTGTTTTGAGGTACTGGAAAAGGGATGAAGTTATTTCTTCTTTTCTCACTGCGTTCTTGTGTTCTAGGATGTGTGTGTTTATTCTCCTATTAGATTGTCCAATATATGTGGCTGGGCAGATTTTGCATAGTATTTCATAGACTCCTTGGTTTTCTAGCTGGATCTTGTCTTTCGGGTTTCTTAAGATGTTGGCTATTTTTTGGTCAGTGCCAAAGGCTGTCTTGATATTGTGTTTTTGGAGAAATCAGCAAAATTCTCCATAAACACACAGTGCCTCAGATATGGCTCTGTGTGCCATCTGTGGCACCCATGCCATAAGTTCACTATCACTGCACTACCATATGCAAAGTGAGCATTTGGTTTAATTCCTGTTTCAAATGAAGATACTAATTTAGTCCAGTTAAGTCTAACGGCTTTTTGCTGAGTAAGCTGATTTATGATTATGGGACACAGACAGACGGACAGAAAGACAGACAAATTCGTTAAGTTGCATCTGTGGCCCAAATTGGACATTCCAATTCATATACTACAAGCGCAGATATAAGCTTTCAAAACTTCCTGTGACTTATTCAAATGGAATTGAATATGAGAAATTAATTATTGAGCTAAACTGGGGATGAAAAATTGTTTTGTAAATTAATGTTTTCTGGGTTCACAGTGCACTGAACCTTGAATGAATAAAAGACCTATGTCTTTTAGAAAGAAAAAAAGCAAAGTGGTAGAAATTAATTTTCACTAAACTTCTAATGTTTACCAAAAACTGAAACATTCTATCCAGGGGTTGGATTGGTTTTAATTGTTTTGCGGTAGGAATCCTGCTGCTGTTCATTTCTGTTACTTTTCTTTTAAGATTTTCATTAAGGACTTTTATCCATTTTAGCTGAGCATTTTGGTGTATTAATTTTTATCGTGTTTTACTGCTGTTTTCATTTTAGATGTATGCATATTATTTTTTGGGTATATACTGAGTCATCAGTATATAAAACACAAATAATATTACTTGTATAATTACTGCAGTTTAATTATTATCTAGGCTGATTTTTAACTCTCTTTTTAAAAAAGCTAACAAAAATGATGTGGGATTTGATTTTCTTGGAACTACTGATTATTAAAAAAAACATTCAGAAATAATCACCAGCCTTTTCCTTATAACCCTTTGGTCTTGATCCATCAGTCATATTTGCTTGCTTAACTTGATTTCAATATGCCAACTTATCTGCAAACTACCATTTCAGGCAAAATCTTCCTAAACATACAAAGAGTTTCCTGCTGCTGCTAATTAAAATAGAAAACTATTGTTTTCTTATTTTTAACTAGTCTGCAACATTTCAAATGAACATTTCCTCAGACGTCCTTTCAACATATATGTGGAATTTTTGCAACTAAAATATTTAGTATGGGGCCCTCTTGTGAACAGGATTACAAATCTTGTAACATTTGCCATAAAAAAGGAGGGAATTTCTCCTAAAATTGCTTAAGAGGGCTAATATTCAAAATAATTTTCAAAAGCCAAACTCTTTTAATTACAGAGCAGGTAAGTTACAGAAACAATTGGTGAGCTCCAATTGCTTCAGATAACACCACAAATCTAAACGTACAATGAAAGAGAAATGGCCAACAAACAGGAATAATGAAAAATAGAGTCTAACAACAGGACAACCTCAGTTTTCCATCCATTACATCCATACACACACATACACAGGTAATCCTTGCTTAATGACCATTCATTCTGTGCAGAAGCAAAAAAAAAAAAAAAGGAGAAAATTTCCGAAATCTCACCTGCATGAGCATCCTCGTGAGAGATTTCCCTTTGGGCATATGCACAGAAGAAAAATCTCACATGGGGGGGATGGGACACATGTGTTAGGGACACGCATGTGCCCCATCGGCCTCCGGAACCCATCAAAAGGTCCTATCGGATCACCGATCCCATTCACACCTGGAGGGGTGGGGCATTACTGGTGCAGTCATGTGACCTCACACTTTATGATGTCACTCAGTGGCAGCAATTCCAGGTCCCCATTGCTGTTGCTAACCTCTACACACACTATCACTCTCCAAGAAAGAGAAGAAGAGGAACTGGTTAGGTGAAGAAGACTATGTAAATGGGGAACTGAAAATATGCGACTCATTGGTGGGTTACATATTTTGCATTGACAAGTTATCAGCTTCCTCCTTCTTTCTACCTGGGTAAAAAAAACAACAACCACATTCTAAAAATCCTTTTGAATTTATGCCTGGCAATGTTGATAGGGCTGGAAATAGCTGGCTAATGCAATAACCCATCTTTTGGCTTGTAGTATGTTATTTGGTATAATTTGAAAAAGAGAAAAAAAATTGAATACTTCCCGGTAGACTATAATATCTTGACTGTAAACACCTGGGAATAGAAAGCAGCAAATATTTTTTTCTGTCTGGATTTTTGCATTCCAGATATGAAAGTTACATTCTTACTTCAATTTATCCAGTTTTTACCTCTCGACAAAATGTGGTTTATTTTATTTAATAAAGTAAGGTGGTGACCATCTTGCCTAGAAGCAAACCTTAAGACATTAAAACAATAAATAGTAATATTAAATTGTAGTATTAGAGAAATTTCTCCCATCCCAAAATCAGATGGGGTCTTATCTTAGTCCATTATATTTTTGGAGGGTGGAGGAACATTTCTCTTACATTACAATCACAATTTTTATTTTATTTTATTTATTTATTTATTAGATTTGTATGCCGCCCCTCTCCGTAGACTCGGGGTGGCTAACAACAATAATAAAACAGTATATGACAAATCTAATATT
This sequence comes from Erythrolamprus reginae, assembly GCF_031021105.1. Taxonomy (NCBI): domain Eukaryota; kingdom Metazoa; phylum Chordata; class Lepidosauria; order Squamata; family Dipsadidae; genus Erythrolamprus; species Erythrolamprus reginae. Next base: position 300,631,997 of record NC_091950.1, read on the forward strand.
TAAAATAATTTAAAAACCCTTATTAAAAACCAAACATACACACAAACATACCATGCATAAATTGTATAGGCCTAGGGGGAAAGGAATATCTCAATTCCCCCATGCCTAACGACAGAGGTGGGTTTTAAGGAGCTTACAAAAGGTGAAGAGGGTAGGGGCAATTCTGATCTCTGGGGGGAGTTGGTTCCAGAGGGTCGGGGCCACCACAGAGAAGGTTCTTCCCCTGGGTCCCACCAAACGACATTGTTTAGTTGACGGGGCCCAGAGAAGGCCAACTCTGTGGGACCTAACTGGTCGCTGGGATTTGTGCGGCAGAAGGCGGTCCCGGAGATATTCTGGTCCAATGCCATGAAGGGCTTTATAGGTCATAACCAACATTTTGAATTGTGACAGGAAACTGATCAGCAACCAATGTAGACTGCAGAGTGTTGGTATAACATGGGCATACTTAGGGAAGCCCATGATTGCTCTCGCAGCTGCATTCTGCACGATCTGAAGTTTCCGAGTGTTGGTATAACATGGGCATACTTAGGGAAGCCCATGATTGCTCTCGCAGCTGCATTCTGCACGATCTGAAGTTTACTTTTCAAAGGTAGCCCCATGTAGAGAGCGTTACAGTAGTCGAGCCCAATAATGATTCTTATGGAAATAAAATTGGAAGAAACTCTGTATGTCACCTTGAACTTCCATATGAATAAAATATCATTGTCAACTCATAATTAGAAAATATAAATTGATATAGAGTATTTTCAGTTATAATAGTCGAAGGGATTTCCCCCCAGTAAATGACTTAATTTAATCTCAAACTGATATTTGTTTTCCACTCATGAAAAGTGACTATGACTTTTTATCTTCTAATAATGATACAGAAGCAAGTGATTCAGAATATTTCCTGTAAAGCAGAATTTTAATCTTCTGATGGTAACCCATCTGAGATTTATTTGCTTGTAGAACCATTTCTTTCCTCTTTGGAAATCTTACATTTAAGATAACGACATTAGGTGAAGCCAGCAGGGGTGAAATTGACTGGAGTTAATTAGTAAAAGACCAACTGAAACAGTATGTTCTAAATTGCTTATGGGAATTTATTTGTGGCTTGTTAGCTTTGGAGAGAGCAATCTGAAATTTCCCACCCACAAAAACAAGAGTGATTATATTGAGATTTCACATAATTGCAAAACCCTGGTCACAAAGGGTTTATCTCATGCCAGTAACTGGGACAGCACCTTTGTCTAGTACAAGTCAAGGTGTACAGGTTATTTGCTTATGTATTTTATAGGCTGCCCAGCTCCCAAATGACTCTTAGAGTTAAAAGCCATCTTACTAAGAGAAAATACAATAGACCAGAAGAGCAAAGTTAAAAACCAAAATAAACTCAGCAAAGAAAAACAAAATGAAGCAAAACGAAAAGGACTCTCCACAAATACCCTGTCCCGAGATCTGGGAAAACAACCAGGTTTTCAACAATTTCCTGAATGACATAAAGGTGTGACAACCATACAACTTCTCAGGGAGACTTCAGTATCATATTTCCTGAATCCATTAAAATGGCAGTCTTTAATTAGTAGGGGCGAAACACAGTGACCCTGATGAATTGAACTGGATGGATAGAGAAAACTAATGGGAAAACTTTATGGAACTGCCTCCTCCCTCCTCCCTCGTTGTGGCCAGTAAAGGCCCACAGGTCCAGGTCCCATCTGCCAAACAATGTTGGTTGGCAAGACCAAGAGCCTTCTCTGTGGTGGCTCCCAAACTTTTGGAATCAACTGCCCCCAGAGATTCACACTATCTCCACCCTACCGGTCTTCTGGAAAGCTGTTAAGACATGGCTTTTCTGGTAGACCTGGAATTAGGTTGATTGCAAGTATGTATGGTTTTTTAAAATGTTATTTTTTTTCTTTTATTGTTGATTTTTATTATTAGATTTTAACTTTTTTTATTCCTACTGTTAGCCACTCAGAGTCTGTTTTGGAGAGAGCACCCTATAAACAAAACAAAACAAAACAAAACAAAACAAAACAAAACAAAACAAAACAAAACAAAACAAAACAAAACAAAACAAAACAAAACAAAACAAAACAAAACAAAACAAAACAAAACAAAACAAAACAAAACAAAACAAAACAAAACAAAACAAAACAAAACAAAACAAAACAAAACAAAACAAAACAAAACAAAACAAAACAAAACAAAACAAAACAAAACAAAACAAAACAAAACAAAACAAAACAAAACAAAACAAAACAAAACAAAACAAAACAAAAACAAAAACAAAACAAAAAAAACAAAACAAAACGTCGTATGGACAGTTGGCAGAACAAAGCATTGCATGGCCAGTTCTTGGAGAAGATTGAAGGCAAAGTGCATAAAGAAAATACCTGGTCATGGCTTACAAGTGGAACACTCAAAAAGGAGAGAGAAGGACTAATAATGGCGGCACAAGAACAGTCCATTAGAACAAATGCTGTCAAAGCCAGAATTGAAAAATCAACAGACGATCCAAAGTGCAGACTCTGTAAAGAAACAGATGAAACAATCGATCACATACTCAGCTGCTGCAAAAAGATCGCAAAGACTGACTACAAGCATAGACATGATGCTGTGGCACAGATGATCCACTGGAACTTGTGCTGGAACTACCATCTACCAGTGGCAAAGAACTGGTGGGATCATAAGCCCGAAAAAGTGGTCGAAAATGAGCAAGCAAAACTACTGTCGGACTTCTGACTTCAGACTGACCAAATTTTGAAGCATAACACACCAGACATCCTGATTGTGGAGAAAAAGAAAGTATGGATCATTGACATCGCAATCCCAGGAGACAGCAGAATTGAGGAGAAGGAGCTAGAGAAATTAGTGAAATACGAAGATCTAAGAATCGAGCTGCAATGACTCTGGAATAAGCCAGTGAAAGTGGTCCCAGTGGTACTTGGCACGCTGGGCGCAGTGCCAAAGGATCTCAGCGGACATTTGAAAACCATCGGAATTGACAAAATCTCCATCTGTCAATTACAAAAGGCCACTTTACTGGGATCGGCAAACATAATTCGCCACTACATCACGCAGTCCTAGGTGCTTGGGAAGTGCCTGACTGGTGATGAAATATGAAATCCAGCATAGTGATCTCGTTTGCTGTGTTGTATTGACATAATAATAATAATAATAATAATAATAATAATAATAATAATAACAACAACAACAACAACAACAACAACACCACCACTAACAACAACAATAAAAATAATAATAACCTGAAGGGCAATGTGGGAAGTATACCCCAAAAGGACAGTGCCAGAAACCTCATATGACCAGAAACCTCAGAAAACAGTGCCTTTAAGAAAACCCAAAAGCCCCAGTTGAAAGGAAAAACTCAGAGCAGCCCTGCTAATGGCTGTTACAAAAGACAACAGAAACATTTAAGTAGAGCAATTGGCATTTAAGTAGAGCAAAATTAACCTCCAGGATAGGAAAGACAAAGCTCCAGGAACAGGATTAACCAGGAAGACAGAATTCAGAGCAATCACCTTAACTAAAGGCATGCACAAAATCTCATCAAATCACACAAAAGGGAAAATGGGTATAAAAATCCATAAACATATCATGCCACTCTGCTTGCAAGCCAGGAAGGCTCAAGATGCTTCACTACTTTTCTTGCCTTCCTACATTAAAAGAATCCCATTTTTCTGGCAGCTGCTTCTGTATCTATTTCTTCTCAGTGTCTGTGGTGTGTCCCTGTTGAGAATGAACCAGGGAATTTTTTTCCAACAGCAGGATATACATTTAGCGAATCACTATTAAAAATGTGTTGTAGCAGATTTCTTTAGCATCTTCTCCCTTTAGCACCTTTTCTACCCTTTTAACCCTGGTGTTATTTTCCAAACCACTATACACATGTACTGTTCCCGGGTCCATTTGACCCGGACTGCAAATTGTTCATTTTAGGTACTTATAATTTTACTGTAGTAAAATTGAATGCATTTTGCAGACTAAACTATCTATAAATTGAAAAAAAGTTCACGAAAAGGGAGGGCGCTTTTTATGAGCAAAATAAACCAATAAGAATTATTTTTCTCAGTTCAATTTTCATATCATTGTGTGCAGAAATGTTCAGACTACTTTCCAAGTGAAAAAAGTTTTCAAATTGACCAAAGATAAGCACCTAAAATGAAGAATTTTCGGTCCGGGTCAGGGTGATTCGGGAACAGAAGTTTTGTGACTTTTTTTTCAGCAAGAACTAAGCCCCCCACCCCCAAAAAAATTTCTCATAGAGAGAAATCCCGAAATGATCCAAAGTCATGAAATTTCAAGTTTCAGATATGCAGGGAAATTTTTTTACAGGGTCTCAAACTTTGAAATGGGTCTCTCAGACCTGGAAAAGAACACCAGGGTTAAAGGCTATGGAAAAGACAAGACGAAAGAGCTGAGAGAGAAGATTCTTCAAACATCGAGGAGATATCTTTTTCATGAATGGTGCACTTCTCATGCAAAAGGTCTCTTTTTGATTTGGAGGAAGACCGCTTTCTCCTGAATCAGCATACGTGATTTAACCAGGTAGCCTGATACATAGGTGGATGGGTCCCATTTTTGTTAATCTTGTTGCTTGCATCTAAACCATTCATAAGAATCAAAATGAGATCCTCTTAACTTATATTGAGAACAAAAAGCCATTTAGGGCCTTCTCTTATAGAAAAAGAGATTTTTTTAATTAATAAAATGAAAGTCAGATTTTCTTTTACAAGCTTCACTTTAAAAGGTCATGGCCAAAAGATTTATTTCCCTGATTCAGCTGGCAGAAAGTATTTCCTTAAACAGAATTTGTTACATTTACCAACTCACAAAAGCAATACATTAACATGAGCAAGCAATGTTATTTTGAACATTGAGAAAGCACTGTTTTTAACCTGCATTATGTTTTTATCCAGAAAATCATAGTGCCAAGATATTATGGTTCCTAAGATATAAAGAAATGTGCAAGTTACCAACTGGATGCTAATCATATTTACTGAGAAGTAAGCCTCATTGCTATATTTACTTCCAAGTTAGATTAGCAAAGCCATAATCCTAAATATAAACAGTCTCTAAAATTACTGTCTAAATAAAAGAGAGCCTGAAGAGTATCAGGCACAGGGGTGGGCTACAGCCCGGACTGGAGGGGTGGGGTGAACGCAGTGAGGGAGTGAAAATGGAGCTCCACCCCAGAGCACGCAATTTGCACTGAAAGATGTTGAAAGAAAATGCAGGGCATCCTGCATAAGCCATGCATACAGTGGGTTAGTAAAAAAATTTGTAGCCCTTCACTGTTCAGGCATATCAGGAAAGAAAATCCTTTAAAAAAAAAAAGTTGAAAAACAAAAAAGACCCCGAAACATCCATAAGAGAATAAAATCCATTGGAAAGTATAAATATTCTGGATGACGGTATTTCAATGTGTTAAAATCAATTTCCCTTATTTTTTGCACACTTGTGCAGGATTTTTAAAATATTCATCTCTAGATTCAACTGGAGATTTATATGAAATCCTGCTACAAATTCTTTTGAGAGCCCAGAGAATAAAAGGCAGGATGAGTAGTGGTTGCAGGGAAGGTCTGGCTAATGTTTGTCCTTAACTATACAGTATACATAAAAAATGGTTGGGTATGTGCCAAAAAAAGGAAGAAACCTCTCTGTAAAAAGCATAGAGTTCCTGGGAGTGCTGTCGTTTTTGTAAAGGTTAACAAAAGGTAGTGAGTCTTTAACTATTGTTTGTCTGCCTGCCTGCCTGCCTGCCTATCTATCTATCTACCTATCATCTATCTATCTATCTATCTGTCTGTCTGTCTGTCTGTCTGTCTGTCTGTCTGTCTGTCTGTCTGTCTGTCTGTCTATCTATCTATCTATCTATCTATCATCTATCTATCTATCTATCTATCTATCTATCTATCTACCTACCTACCTACCTACCTACCTACTGTGTCTGTCTGTGTGTCTATCATCTCTCTCTCTCTCTCTCTCTCTCTCTCTCTTTCTTTATATCTATCTATCTATCTATCTATCTATCTATCTATCTATCTATCTATCTATCTATCTATCTATCTATCTATCTATCTATCTATCTATCTATCTATCTATCTATCTATCTAGTTTTTCCACTGTGTAATAGTTTTAACCATCAGGAAATTCCTCCTTATGTCCAAATTAGATCTCCCTCTGAGGAATTTCCACCCATTTCTTCCTGTCCTCCTTCCAGTTGCTTTGAGATTAAACCAATGCCCTCTTCCCTGTAGCAGCCCTTCTGAGTATTGGAAGACTGCTAACATTTCTCTTCTAAGCAGTGGTGGGCTACTGCCTGGACAGTGGGGAACGCAGTGTGGTAGTGAAAATGGAGCTCCACCCCAGAGCACTCAATTTGCACTGAAAGATGTCAAAAGAAATGTAGGGCGTCCTGCATAGGACATGCCCACAGCTTGGTAGTAAAATTTTTGGTAGCCCTTCACTGCTTCTAAGTCTCCAGGGGTAGGCAAAGTTGGCTCTTCTATGATTTGTAGACTTCAACTCCCAGATTTCCTGAGCCAATCATGCTAGCTCAGGAATTCTGGGAGTTGAAGTCCATATGTCATAGAAAAGCCCACTTTGCCTACCCCAGAGCTAAACATACCTAATTCCCTTAGCCATTCTTCATAGGATTTAGACTCCAGATTCTTTATTTATTTATTTTATTTATTATTTAGATTTGTATGCCACCCCTCTCCGCAGACTCGGGGTGGCTCACAATAACAATAAAACAATGTATAACAAATCTAATAATTTAAAAGTCACTAAAAACCCCTTATTAAAAAGCAAAAACATACACATAAACATACCATGCATAAACTGTATAGGCCTGGGGGAGATGTCTCAATTCCCCCATGCCTGACGGCAGAGGTGGGTTTTAAGGAGTTTACGAAAGGCAAGGAGGGTGGGGGCAATTCTAATCTCTGGGGGTAGCTGGTTCCAGAGGGTAGGGGCCATCACAGAGAAGGCTCTTCCCCTGGGTCCCGCCAAACAACATTGTTTAGCCAACGGGACCCAGAGAAGGCCAGCTCTGTGGGACCTAACCAGTTGCTGGGATTCGTGCCGCAGAAGGCAGTCCCGGAGATATTCTGGTTTGTATCGTGTGTGCTATATTTACACCCTAGATTAAAATCAGGAAGAAAGACACATAAGAGTAGACCTGTGTATTGTGGTTTATAGACTTAACGCTACGGTACTGCTACGGTACTGCTCTGTATGATGATGAACAAGCTGTTTCTCATCTCTTTCCAATAGCATCTTTAAACATAAAATTAAGTTCCAAGACAAATTGAATTATCAGTGACAAGAGTCTAATGAAATATTGTCAGACCTGTTACATAGGTCTGCTGTTACACTGCCAAGGCCAATTAGATAGAAGGCCTTTTCTCTTCAGCAATTCCCAGAAAAGGAAATGAAGATTTAACTTTGTTTGACAATTTATAGTCACCACCAGGAGCATTTTAACAGCTGTGGCTGTGATTGGCACTTTCTTAGAACGAAGTTCTTCTGAAACCAAAGTAGCTTATATATGATGCAAATGATCTTGGACAAGGGATAAAAGTTTAATTGAACTTTCAGGCAAAACCAAGCCATTTCAATATGTCTATTACATATGGGATTAATGCACCTGTAAACCTGTAAAACTTTACAAATGCTCATCTTTGGCGTGCTGAAATTAATGCCGCTAATATCTGGTCTATGTTGCTAATATCTTTGTAAATCTAGCAAGAAAGAAACTAAAGCAAATTATACTGACACCTTTGTTTCAAAATACTTCTCTATGTGACAGACAGTTACTTAAAGTAGAAGCACAGAAATGTAAACAATGATATAATAAAATATGCATTTACATTTTATATCATGGCTAGATAGCATTTTAACCTATTTACATCTTGGATCAAAAGCAGCATTTTCTGAAGAAAAAAATATTTTTTTCTTCCTAGTATTCACATGGTTAACTGTGTAAATATGCACTATTCTTTAAAGCTAAAATATTGTTTCCTTATTTGCTACTGTGTTATCCTGGATAGTTAAATCGATGGCATATAAACTTAATAATAAATGAATGAATGAATGAATAAATAAATAAATAAATATTATTTAATGCATTTCCCTCTAATTATGGCAGCTTTGCCAACCTCAGAGAATACCCCATGTGTTAATATAACATCATAATGCTACCTATGTTATGACTGAAATTTGGTTTTGTGGAAGTATTTATTTATTTATTCAATTTTTATGCCGCCCTTCTCTTTTGACTCAGGATGGCTTACAACATGTTAGCAACAGCACTTTTTAACAGAGCCAGCCTATTGCCCCCACAATCAGGGTCCTCATTTTACCCACCTCGGAAGGATGGAAGGCTGCGTCAACCTTGAGCCAGTGATGAGATTTGAACCGCTGACCTTCAGATCTACAGTCAGCTTCAGTGGCCTGCAGTATAGCACTCTACCTGCTGCGCCACCCCGGTATGTTGTTGTTAGTCACAAAGTGGTGTCCAACCCATCGCAACTCCATGGATTGTGTAAGTATGCTTTCACTCATAAAATGTTCTTGTCATCTGCTCTGTGCCTCACAGCATGCTAGAGTGATCCCACAACTCTTTGGAGATTTAAAGAGGAGAGAGAATTATCCTTTTCCATTTTTCAGTGAGAGAAACTTTAACTGGATACAATCCCAGTGATATTTGGGTTGGGTTGAGATTGCTGAACAAAACAAAAGAAGGCCAAAAAGCCTCCCCAACAACCCCACCCCCATTTGCCCAATCATATGGAAAAATATAGTCATTAGAGATCACATATGGGACTTGATATCTTTATAACATCATTCAGTCATGGCATGATGTTATGATCTTGCGAATGAAAATCAAGCCAATCCATATATGAGACCAATGTGTCCAGAATATTGAAATATTTCCCTGTATTTTGCAATTCCTAGAAAGCAGAGAAATTTCTTTTTTATGTGTTACAAACGCCTGCAAAGAAATGTTTCTGTTAAGGTTAATATTACTGACCTTTTATATGTAACTGTTTTATTTTATTTTATTATAGAGAAAAACAAACAAAGAGAAGGAAAGAGAGCAATTGTTTTATTTTTTTAAAAGCTCAACCCTGCTTTCAAGAAGGAATATAAATAAACAATACCATTAATGAATTTCATATGCCTAAATATTTCTTGGATTGCAAAGCCTGACCCTAAGCTACGGCTAAATTTGAAATATTTAAACTTGTATAAGATCTGTCTCCTTTTCTCCCCCTCTCCCATTTAATTAATGGATAAGGTGAAACTGGATGCTGAAAACTTTGGTTTATGGCTAACCCTCCTTTATGTATTCAAATAATATGACAACTAAAAAGTAGTATCAAAAGAGTTTGCATTAAGATAGGTATATTTTAGAAAATAATATCTTGGATATATCTTGTAAAATAAATCTCATAGAGTCTGACTGATTACATCTCGGTCTGTCTGTCTGTCTGTCTGTCTGTCTGTCTGTCTGTCTGTCTGTCTGTCTGTCTGTCTGTCTGTCTGTCTGTCTGTCTATCTATCTATCTATCTATCTATCTATCTAATCATCCATCCATATATTGTACCTACCTACCTTAACACTGCATTGTTACTAATTAATGGTGTAGTATTTTAAAAGTAGCCCTGAGCCATGCCACATAACATGATAAAATGAGCCTAGTTAATTCAATCAATTGCACTAATTGGTGCAGAAAGGAATGGAATTTATTTAATGAGAACTGTTCTCAGACATAAGGCTAAGCCCTAGAATATGTGTCACTTTAATATTCAATAATGTGCACATTGTTATTACATAGCAATATAGCAATATGCAATACACTGAAGCTTGAAAAAGACAATTTAATAATAATAAATAAATATTAAGACTAGCTCCCATCATCCATCTATAGACAAGGGTTAGGAGAAAGGCTTCCAAAATTGATATTCTCTTGGATATTTAGGGACTTTATCATGAAAGAAAAGTAGGCAGTGAATATCAATTCTAAATTAACCTAAGAATTACCATTAAGACATACATAGACCAGTTAAAGGATTCGGATGGATTTCCAGTTCTTATTTTCTTCCCAAGAGAGATGGGATGAGATAAGAATCCAATACTCCCTTCTTTTGACACATTTTTTTCCACCCATGACAGGGGAAGAGGTAACAGATATCTTCTCCCTCCCCCAACATTTCTTGTTATGGGTAGCAGGAATAGTGGGTGAGGAGGAAGAAGAGACATGTCAATTTTCTGATCTTATCATCCTTTCCCTCCTTGCTTTTCTCACTCAACTTCTCCTTCTAGCATGGGTTAGCAAGAGAAGAGAGATGGATTTTGGCAGAGGATGAGAATGGCTTAGAAAATTAGCCAGTTGGCAGGACTAGGAGAGGGTATGCCTGCAAGGTAGAATTAGGAGGCCACAGGAGTAAGATAGTCCATTTGTCCTTAAGCCTATGTTGAACAATTTGCTGCAGACTGTCATGGTCAGCTCAATGGAGCAGGAGGAGGAGGAGGAGGATCCCCTTGGCATCATCTGCTCTAGTAGAATTAAGAAACTTTATTTTGGAAGTAGAGCAAGGAAGCTCAAGTACCAGGCAGAGAGGTGAACTGAAGACAACCTCAACCAATCATGTTCTCCAAATCCATTTTTGAAGAATTGCTTACATTTAATGAGTAATGAAGCTCTGGAGGAAACTTCTCTAATAGTTTCTTATCTTCACTTGCTCTGTTGAGAAAAACATGGCCTTGGGGTTACAAAAAGAAACAATATTCTTCTAATTGGAAAAGTAATTCCAAGCCACTGACAATTGGTGCTGGCCAGATTTTCCACAATTGGTTCCACAAAGGAAAAATTAACCTAGGAATTGGGACACTGACAGGTCAATATTTATTATATTGGTAGATATTGTCACATCAAATACACTTTTCTCCTTTGATGATAGATGATAGATAGATGATAGACAGATAGATAGATAGATAGATAGATAGATAGATAGATAGATAGATGGATGGATGGATGGATGGATGGATGGATGGATGGATTGGATTGGATTGGATTGGATTGGATTGGATTTGAATGGAATGGATTAGATTAGAATAGAATAGAGTAGAATTCTTTATTGGCCAAGTATGATTGGACACACAAGGAATGTGTCTTTGGTGCATATACTCTCAGTACATAAAAGAAAATATACATTTGTTGCACAGAATCATGAGGTACAAAACCATAATGATTGTCATAGGGGTCAAATAAGCAATGAAACAATAGATAGATAGATAGATAGATAGATAGATAGATAGATAGATAGATAGATAGATAGATAGATAGATAGATACATACATACATACAGTAGATAGATAGAGTGTATTTTAGTAATATCCCAGGACTCACAAATGCAAGGATACAGTTCTGAACCATCTAAGAAGCCAACAGAGACCGAATTCCATTGGTTGTTTGTGTTAATACAGTTCTGTACAAAGTCTCAAAGGGTCCTTTAGATCTGAATAAAGTTACTCTTTTTGTTGCTTGCCAAGGTTACAAAATGAGAGGATGGAACTAATTCTCAGAGACCAAGACCCTGGGAATTCCTGGAGTTATAGTCCCAGTATATTTGAAGTGTGCGAAGAAGAAATACTGTACCGATGCATGGCACTCCAATGAATTGCTTTGTTCAGTCAGAATGACCGTTTATGTTGGCTGCTTTCAGCTCTGTGGATCCAATGATTTAGGGAGAGGCTTATGAAGAAGCCCTTGCCTCATGAAAAAGTAACTATGCCGGATTAGAAGATCCAGTTCATTTCTCCTCTCCATCCTTTCCTCTTTTATTTTATAGTTGCATAATAGCAAAGAGCAAAAATAAATTATTTCAAGAATTGGTATAATAAATTCAGCATTTCATGCCAGCTACGACACTGGCTCTGCTGTCCAAACCTAGGCACTCATCTATGTCAAATTCTTCCACGAGGCTTATGGGTTAGTCCCAATAGCATTATTTTGTAGCAGCTTGAAGGTCATCGTCGCTCGGTAGAATTAACAGATGCAGAGACTTTTATTACTCTCTCATTGCAACCCTTCAATTTCTTTGCCTTGCAGTCATTTTGTTTAATATTATTCCCGTCAGAATCCAAGCTATTTGCAAAAGCAATTGTAACCTACTTCATTTTGCACAGTTACTAGTATTAGGGAACATTTAAACATGCAAATTCATGCCTAAACTCATCCCATATTATTTACATCTGTAATTATGTTTTTTTTAAAAGGCACAATTATAACATAGTTATCCCATTATACCTTTAATTCTACCTAGATATTATGAAAAGTAATAAAAGGCTTCTTGTTAATAGAGTTAAGGAGTTTTGCTTTTCTTCTCCATACCATCTGTTCTGTCCGGCTCTCTGGTAGAATCCTCCCAAAAATTCACAGGTACAAATTTCAGACACACACACGTTTGAAAATTCAAAACAATGTTCTTTATAATGAAAAGTCACTTAAACTAAGCCCTCTTTTGGTATAGCAAAGAGCACTCGTCTCCAAACAAACTGGTAATTTATACAAGTCCCTTATCAGTTCTGTGATACTTAGCTTGAAGCTGTGAGGCAATTCACAGTCCTTCTTCTTTCACAAAGTGAAACACACTTTGCTCTGGTTTAGTTTCAAAGCGGGGAAAAATCAGCACACAAAAAGTCAAACTCAGTAAAGCAGTCACGAAGCACAATCCTCCACAATGGCCAAACCCACAGGCTGCTATTTATAGCAGCCTCACTAATTACCACAGCCCCACCCAACCACAGGTGGCCTCATTTTCTTTGATAATAATCTCTCAGTTGTTGTTGCCTATGCATCGCTCTCCGCATGCGTGGCTGTATCATTAACTCTTGTTCTGAATCCAAGGAGGAGCTAGATAATTGATCTCCTTTTGAGCTGTCTGCCACAGTCTCCTCCTCCCTGTCACTCATGTCTTCTTGGTCAGAGGAGCCTTCATCAGCAGATTCCACCGGGGGCAAAACAGGCCTGCAGCATGTGGATGTCTCCCCCACATCCACAGTCCTTGGGGCAGGAGCTGGGCCAGAACTAACCACAACACCATCACACTGTGATATTGTTAAGAAAGAGAGAAAGAGTCAGGTTTGATATTAATGTAACTAAAATTCTGATCAAAGTGCATATAAGTTGCTGATAGTATGAAATAATCCTAATTTGAAGATAGGAGAAACATGTATTATTGGACATTTTGGGCTGAACAAGGAATTCGTATCTTGAAACAATCAATAAATGATGGATTTTGAATGTGTTTATATACAAAATAATTCAACCCAGCTTTCTGGCTGAATATTAAGTTAAAATAGATACTTGTCAAAACAATATGATTCAATTGCTTTAGCAGCCACAGAAAAATCTGAATTATTGGAACATTTAAGTGAAACCACATTTGAA